>NC_041368.1:16716620-16934120 GCF_900634415.1 Cottoperca gobio
AAGTAGGTGTGAATGTTTGTCTGACTCTTTGTGTCAGCCCAATGATTGACTGGCGACATGTCCAGGGTGTACCCTGTCTTTCGCCCAATGTCAGCGGGGATGGGCTCCAGTCTTCCTTAAGAATAAGCTTTTAGCTAATTAGTTATAGCTAACGGGTGGATGGAACAGAAGAAAAGCAAGATAGATGAAAAAGAAAGGCGTTCCTGGCATTTACATAGTACACATTTTTGGCCTGAGGCTAGTTACTAGCTGACCAGCGTATTAACAGTTAGTCTGGCCTGGAGCCCATCCCAAATACTAAAGCTGCTCTAATACAGCAGAGCCCTGCATGTTGCAGCAACAGCCACAGTAATAGAACCTTTTCTGTGTGCCTGTGTACACCACTTTGGATAACATATCCACCAAATGGCCTTGCTCTCAAGTTACATCTACACATTTACTCATATACACACACACACACACACACAAATGAATGTCATGGCCTAAAGCAATTACAAGATAATGCCAAAGTGGGCAGAGGGAGGGATCTTTGCTTTAACAGCTAGCTGTTGTAACATACCTCACCAGGGATATATTGCTGTTTTAATGTGTGTTCTCATCTATTGAATAGCATCTTACTCCAAATGTTACAGAAGTGTGACTTTGTGGGGCCTTTTTCTCTTTAGAGCCATGTGTTACAATCACATTTAGTCCAAAAGTGTACAAAGAAACTGATCGTATGGTGAACTAACTTTGATTATACACGGGCAGAAAAATGAGGAATTCTTAAGCAAAAGCCGTTTATCCTTCATCTGTTGTGTCAGTGCTAAAATGGAGACAGTTGGGGAAGGCCTAAAGTGAAACAGTGTGACACAGTTCCTTATGAGGTCTGTTTAGTTCAGGGTTACAGGAGCTAATGTATTTCAATTACCAAACCCAGGGTACCTTGTGTAAGGCGACATGCGTCCTGAGTCGCAGCGCATGATCTCGACAAGACATCACATGAACCATTTTGAGTAGTGTTTTTAAAGGCATAACAAAGATATTTGTCTAACAGTTTTGGCTATTGCAATTCTTCAGCAAAAGGCAATAAAATGGGAGTGAATGAAAATGAAATGTCCTATATATCTTAAAGACTGAACTACACTGAGGAGGCCTCTGACCAATAAACCTGACACTCGGTTGCTTGTGTAATAATTTAACAGTGGTTTCTATAGTGACAGCTTCAACGCTGCAACAAGATCTATATGCTCACACCAAAATGACGCATTTTTCCAATTGAATTAAAGGGGGTGTAACAATACCATGAGTTGACTGATCATCAAAGCACATGATATATGGTTCATAATTTCATATACTTACAATATTTTACACACACACACACACACACACACACACACAAACGCAAATCTGATTCAACCACAACGAAGAGCAACATACTGCAGCTACAGTAATGCAAGCTTTAGCTTAAATCTGAGATGGGGACGTAACAGCTCTCTACAGCTCCAAAATGGATGCAGAATCACAATTATGATTGAAAGCTTACCGAGCTAGGGGCTAGCTGCAAAATCTATACCCTTTTTTTATGCAGCATCTACAACCATGTACAGTTTCTAAGTACATTGTCAATTGTCATGCTTCTTGAAAAAGTCAATTTTAGCATATATGACTCCATAATACTAACAAGGATTAGGCGCTAATGTTTTGGAAGAGGCAAGATATTATCCTGACCCCATGACTATCTACACCAATTAGGCTGTTACCTAATGGTAAATAGCTGATCACAAGATAAGCTTTGCTACTTATTCAGCAAATATACCCAAGACATGTCAAGACATGTCAGTACAACGTCCTTATCGTTTGGCCTGTGGTGCACTCTGAGTCATTAATTGCAAGTAGAGATAAGAAAACACTTTTAAAAAAGGTCACAGCAAGCATCACTTTCACACTTTTTAAAGTATAAATTGAGGTAATTTGCTTGTTAGGAGGATTTTAGTTCATTCCTGAAGAAAATGACTTACTGAAAAAAAAGAGATCATGACGTAGACTTGCCCAATGGATGGGCATGGCCAGGAAATTAAGTATTTCCTGACTGGTGGTCTCTAAAGGTAAATTAGTAATGTTGTTAGGCTATTGACAGCTGAAACAACACAAGCCAGCAATCATTCAGACAATTTAATACAGTCTACTCCATCCAAGATAAAAATTTGGAACCGATGGCAATCAAGTACCTATGACTGATCAGAAGTTAATTTGAAGAACACTGTCCAGAGGTCAGAAGGCAAAGGATATGCAAAGCACTTAAAGAAGCCTTTCATCAGGCCTCGCTGGGGCTATAGCAACCTTCCTCTCTTCGCCCCCGCCTCCTAGTAACGACCGACACAATCAATAAAGAGCTAGATCAATAAAATGAATTTATCTCTATGCTCCTTTGACCTCTTTCCATCTATCCTATCAGCTGTTTTCTACATGTGATAATACAATTATACAAGCCATCTTCAATGTAAATGGACCCGGCTATCAAAATGACACTATGAAGAGGCTGGCATTTTGAAAACGAGTTGCAAGGCTATGGCAGCCTCGACCTGGGTGATCAGTAAAGCGGTAATCCTGAAAAATCATTGGGCATTAGGCACGGGCCATAAATCCACAGTATTACCTTGCTTCTGGCCGGAATAAAATAAATCCCATAATGATGTCTTCTTGAGTCTAGATTTTTCTTTACATCTCAGTCTCATGTCATTCTTGGTCATCCATCCATCCATTTATGATGTTCTCCTTGCACCCTCTCTCGATTTTCCCCATTTTTAACTCCCTCTATCATTTCCATATCCCTCTCCCCATTCTCTCTCCCTCCATCCATGATGCCTCCCCCACTCCCCACTAGCCCATTCCTCACTCCAACCCCCCAGCTCGTACACGTGGCACACACCACTGCAGTGACAGAGCCACATTAGTCATCATCAGGGACATACAGATGTGGAAGTAGAGAGTGCAAGGACTAATTTCAAAGCTAACATGGTAACAAATGCATCATGTAAATCCATACCACCCCCCCCCCCCTTCCATTGTCTAAAAATAGCTGCTGTATCACATACTGTATTAAAAAATCAACAACTAACATAAATGACACATTGATGTTTAATCATTCAGGGAGCAAGTAAGTAAATAATCACACACAAAAGCATGAAAACACACATGCTTAGGTACATAATCACAGATAAGAAAACAGAATAGCATACCAGAATTATTGCTAAATCATACAATGAGACTGTCACAGGTAAACTCACCTGAAAGGGGAAGATATTATCACTGCGGCCAACTCCGTCATCCATCCAGGACTTGGGGTTGAAGCCTGCGGGACTGTTTCGAGGGTACTTCTGGGATGCCACGTGGTTGTTGGGGAAGGTCTTCTTCAGTGGAGAGATAGAGTTGATGGGGGTCATCCCGCCGTTCAGCCCTCTGCGATAATCTCTGCCCTGAGACCCTCCCCAGCCGCCGCCACCACTACCATAGCCTCCTCCGGGACTCCAGGAGGTGGAGGAGCCGGGGGAGGGAGAGGGGCTCTGGTAGCTGGCTGGACCCCAAGGGGACGGGGGCTTGTTCAGGCTGTTGGACAAATGCGGCAACTGGCTGAAAGCCGGATTCCTGTGCGGAAACGGCGGTGGAGGGTGTGGAGAGGCCGGGGAGCGCCGATGCTGCTGGTGTTGGTTGTGGGGGTGTTGGAAGTGGGGGTGTGGTGGGGGAGCCGCGTGGTGCTGGGACAAGGCTGCCGCTGGTCCGATCTGGGGGGAGAAGTTCCCACCAAACCCTGGACTGACATGGTGTGAGAAGTTCTGGAACAGCAGGGGCCCGTTGTTGGCAGAGGCCGGGTTGAAGAAGCTGACGTCCTCGTTGATGATGGTTGATGGCGCCGGCGGGATTGCAGCTGACCAGTTGTTGAAGCCAGTAAGTGATGACGAGGTTGTACTGGACTGGACCGGGCCATTTCCACCAAGACCAGATGTCTCCTGGTAATCGAAGCCCGTCAAGACAGGAGACTCAAGACGTAACTGCTTCTCCTTTCCGTTACTTCCCTCAGATGTGCCGTTGTCGGTCTTGGCGTCCTCTGACCGGGCTTTTTCCAGTTCTGAAATGATCCCACCACCACTCCCACCCTCCTGGTGACTCCCAGGGGACAACTGCTGCTGCTTTTCTTGCGTTTCTTGCATTTCCTGTTGCTGCTGTGCTTTGGGCTTCTCGGGGCCCCCCAGGATTTCGTCTTGCACGCTGTTGTGGGTGGCAGAGGCAGGGAAGAGCCAGGGAGAGCCTCCCGTGGTGCCATTCCCTGTGGCTGTGGTGCTGTTTATGAAAGCAGCAGGGCTCTGCGACACATTTTGGTGGTGGTGTGGGGGCTGCAGATGCGGGTGGATTCGGACCGGGAATGCAGACTTGTTGCCAGTGTTGTTTTGAACTAGGACTCCAAACCCGTAATCCCCCATTTGTTTTCTCCCCCCACACACAAATGCAATCCCGTGATCGTTTGGTCCTATTGAGAGAAGAGCACACAGGATGGCATGCACTGAGTTAGCAGTCAGACCCTCTCAGTCCACTATAGATCAAGGGATTTAGAAACAACTAGGTGATGGCCATAGATATTTTCTAGGGACATAAAAGATCTTATTTTCTGTTGGGTCTTTAATACTCCCTCAGAGGATGCCTAGACATATGATAATCACACAACACTGTCATGAATGAGCTCATTCTTGCTCTTTACAATCTGCCCTTATTACTCTGGGCAGTTTTAAAAAAACAACCAGTTAATATTACATCTTTAGCTAATTATAACCCCGTGACGTTGCCAGCTTGTAAGTCTTCAGCTGAGCTGCTGGCAGCCACCGATATAGCTTGAAACACTGCTGTGACGAGCCGACACAATCTCCATTTGGAGACGTTTTCCTAACGCAAACCAACTGACAGATAATGAATTACCCGCAGTGTAACCTTTAATAAATGACAGCTGTAGAAAATGTCAATGATTTTTTTTTTTATTACAATAAACCGTCATAACGTTCAGAGGAAAATTACTCGACCTTGTTTGACAGCTGTCACCAGTATGTGGAGACCAACCTCAAAATGTATCAGATGTAAGTCACACAATGAATAGTGTCGGACATTATGTTCAATATTACATTTTTACACGTCAGGTAACAGCCGACAGTCAAGCGGTTCAAATAAACTAGACATGTTAGCCGGCCAGCTAACATTTCCATCCGTTGCTAACGTTAGCTAGCAAGCTATCAACCGTTAGCATAAATGCTAGCTAGCTGGACAGGCTGAATACAGGCGAATAAAATGTTCTTTCACCTTCTGATCACCACCTTCGACCTCGGCGATGTCTTTGTCGAGATCCTTTCCTCAGGTTGAAAGCAAGGTGGTGTCCTTGAAAAATTAGTGCGTCAGGCAGATCTTTTCAGAGGCGATTTGATAGCTGACTCGTACAGTGCAGTCGGTCAGCTTTTTTTTCTCCCTTCTCCTGACGTGTCCTGCCTGCTCAATGACACAGCTCTCTATCTGCTGCCTCTAATCTGGACCGTGTAATCAAAGAGCTTTGTTAACGTGTCAATGAGTTAAATATATCCTGCCGCGGTTCTTTCACAAGCCTTACTCGATCGGTTTCATTGTTCGTTTGATTTTCAGTGTATTATTCTCGCTAACTGTCTTTTCTACGGAGCAAGCCTGATTCCTGTATGCTTCTTTGGGCTGCCCCTCTCTCCTGAAACCGACCGTGGCCGAATGACAGCGAGAGATCAGCCGAGACTCACTTCCGCTTCTAGCACCGCCCTCTCCGTCGTAACCACTCCCTCGGAGAGCCACACCTCGGTATGTGATTGGCCAGACAACCGGCAGCCTCGCCTAATTTCTACAACATTTAAAGGCCATGCACCAATAATACAACCATGCTATCCATAAGTACTGCCCACTGAGGTCAGATATGGTTATAAAAAAAAATAAGAGAAAGAATCCTCCTAGCAAGCACGGTGCTGTCCACGATGCAGCTGATAGCAGGTCGTGAGAAAACTGAGATACCCAACCCTTTCGAAAGGATGGCAATGCCTCAGAAAAGGAGCATTCTTAGCACAGGCTTTTTGATCTTATGCTCCTTCATTGTAAATGTGGAAATGAAACAGTACCATTTCAGTAGCAGTTTATGTTTCCCTTTTTCTAGGGTAACCCCAATTTTGATATATATGTATACATATACGTGTCATATTTTAATTTAATTAGATTTTTTAGCATTGAGGTCATAGTTATTGGTGGTGTTGTACTGGATTGCATTATATTGAGAGTTGTTTCTGGTATTCTGCCGCTCTAAAGTCATGAAATGTGAAGGACAAAAGGTTAGAAACACCTCTCAATATAATGTGTTCAACGCGAAGCAACACCACCTATTACTGTGACCTCAATAATAAACATATTTACACATTCCCGACAATGTCATCAAAGACTTGACATATGAGCTTGGTAAAGATACATGGTATGGCAGGACTGTTTCATTGGAATGCATTAAATTGTAGAGTCAGTTAATAAAGTAGTCACTGAGTGTATATGCTATTGTGTGTGTGTGTGTGTGTATATATATATATATACATGTGACTTTGTTATGCTTAATCAGGAAAGTAGGAGTGATAAGGTGTGTGACAAACCAGAAATGGCCACAGGCTACTTAAACCCCGGGTCGCCCGCTCTACCAGGTGAGCTACCGGGGCACCCTCATGTGAATTTGAAAGTGAAATGATGGTTCAGATATGATAAATGTATATATGAAATGTGTTTCATATATAATACATTTACATGTGCTTTATTTTTGTATATCTGTAATGTTTGTGTTAGCTTACCATAAAGACTGGAAGCAGGGGGGGAAAGCTAGCCTGGCTCTGTCAAAATGTGCTGGACTATTTCTTGGCTGACTTACTGGAGTCTTGTCATCATTGTGAGGTTGGCAAGCAACCAGATATAATGTGATATAACGTATAAATGACTGAGCTTTAGAGGTGCTGGTATGCTGGTAGGCATATTTGTTCTTACCAAATGGACAGACTAGCTGTTTACCCCTGCTTCTAGAATACATGCTAAGCTAAGCTAACTCCCCGCAGGCTGTAGTGTTATATGTAACAGATTGAAATGTGGTACTGATCTTCTCATCTAACTCTGTGCAAGAAAGCAAGAAAGCGCATTGCCCAAAATGATGAACTGTTCCTTTAAATCCTGAAGGACCTCCTCTTGTATTTAAAAACTGTATGCGAATTACAACTATTCCCTGCACGCACAGTATTCTATCCAATAGAAGAGTTTTAATCTTAATCTTTTCCAGTTATGTTCCACTACAACCCGTGCGTCTGTGTCCGCTTCTCTCTACTCTGCCAGATGTCTGACCATCCAACCCTTTTTCCCTCATCACCCGCCCACACCATTCCCCATGTCTCTTTATCTCCCTCTCTGTCCTCTTCGGTGTCCTTCTCTCCTGTACGGTCATTATCACCTCAAGGTCATCAAACAGCTTTGACTCTGTCAGTCTCGCCGACCCTCAACTGGCAGGGTTACATGCAGCCGCAAATGGCTATCTAATAAATCTGTCACTTCAAATTCAGCTGGTAGAGAGTGATAAATTAGGGAATCTGTAGTGGTCTGCATTATTAAGTGTGTACAGAAAGGATGAGCAGGCGATGGGAGGTGGGTGGTGGCAGGTATTGGCAGTGAAGGGAGTGACCGGCTTAAAGTAATCCGATTAAAAAAATAAATAATAGATTACAGATGTCTGATAGTAACACTATTCACATTTCGCTTGCAAACCGGTGCGAGCTGTGCAAATACCCTCACACGCGATAGAATTTAGAGACCTCGGAGGGAATTGGAGTCATTTATTTTGATAATTTATAATTGGATGCTAAAAATGCAAGCTTACTTTTACTGTTCACCGTAACTATTCCTGTAACCACAGCAAGAAATGCAAACTTGTGTAAATGTTTCCACCACAATAGGGAAGCCTAACTGATTTTATTGGGGTTGAATTACATTTTAGAAGGGAGTAGCCCAAAACTTTATGACTTCTAGATAAAAACTCTCAAGCTCACACTGTCTCATTTTATTTGTCAGTTCCCTTTAAATGTAATATAGAGTGCAAAATATTCCGTCCTCTTTTATCTTCTCTGGAATAATATAGTTAGTTTTTCATTGTCTAATGATAATAATGATAATATAATGCAGCAGCAATCTTCCAAATCTTCCAGCCTCACACTCGTCTCATGCATTTCTATTATACAGTATATTGTCATTTCAAACTGTGACCTCCATTCCCTTTCCTTATTTTTTTATCTCCATTTTGTTCCACAAACGAAAATGTTCAAGTGAAATCTTAATCATACGCTGGAGGGCGAGAAACAGCAGGAGGAAGAAGTAATGTTTGATAATCCTAAATAGATTCTTTACAGTATGGCAGAGTATTCCTCTCACAGTGGGGTGGATGTTTAGGCAGAGTGCTCAGTGCAGTTAAAGGTGTTCTAGGACGGAGTAACCGGTCTTACAGGCCTCACTCGGGAGACAACACCCTCTCCTAATTCTTCCTCTGTCTGTCTTTCACTCTCTGTCCAAAATTGTTACCGAATTCCCCACATCCGAACCTAAAACATACATTCCCCACATCCGAACCTAAAACAGAGCCTGCATATTTGTTCAATCATTTTTGGAATCTATACGTCTACAGTCGATAATGTTATCGTGTTCAAAGCTAGTGAGATGTGTAATTCGGCCACTGCATGAAATAGCTAATAGCCGTTTTTTTCTGGCAATGGTTTTGTGTGTTCTCTGTCATATCCAAGACTGGATAGGTGCTATGAATAAAACATTGAATCCATTAAAAAATTAATCGCCTTTTACCTTAGGCATAATTATGGTGCAATTCCTCCCAGAGTGTAATCTGTGTGTGTGTGTGTGTGTTCATTTGTAAGTGTGCACAGAGGTACCTGAGCGCAAATGTGCACATGCTAATTTCCTAACTCCAATGTTGGTGATTTACATATTAAAATATAACATTTTCAATTGTACACAATTTCCTGCTATTCTGATGGTAGAGAAAATTCTGCAGAACTTTCACTTGGGCTTGGGAAGCCCACTTATTTGATTGGACAAACTCAAAAATGCATTGTGATCCATCTAAAAGCATGACATGTTTTCCAAGTTGACATTTGGGAAACACAAGGTTTTGACCTGTCAGTAATTGTATTTGTCTAAATGATGTAGTTATTTGAAAGATAGATGTTTCTTTTGTACGATGTAACGAAGCCTCATGATGTGCTGTTGTGTGTCCTATAAAATATTCAGGGAGTGTACATGCTGCTAACAAAACGGTGTGGACGTGTTCCTGGGTGGCTTTGGGACACAACAAGGAACTCTGGGTACAGAATGGAGCGGGAGGGGGGGGGGGGGGGGGGGTTGAATTAGATGATGCAAAAAGCAAATATGAGAGAGGTGGATAGAAGGATACAAGAGCTGTTGCAAATAAGGATCAGGGATGGTTGGATGCAAAACACCAACATGCATGAGTGTACTGTAAAATCTCTTTAACTGAAATGTCTCCAATAAAACTTATTAGAACACTAAACATATACGTATAACAGAAATACTTTAACTACGTGAAATATTGCACTTTGCTGCTGTATCTGTATTTGTAATGGGAGTTGTGCTTATGTGCTTGCCTCAGTTATAATAGTGGTGGTGTGTATATATCCCACAGTAAGCTGTCCTTCACTTGTATCTTCTTCCTAGTCTTTGAGCGTTTGGTTTATTTGACCTAAAGCAATAGCCTATGTCCACATAAGATACTGAGGCGGATATAAGAAAATAGCAGACCTAGTCTGGCCTATATCCCTTTGTTGATGTTTGTTTAGAGGGAGAGCGTGTCTTGGGTGTGTTCTACCATGTCATCTCTGTGTTAGTATGTTCCCTTAGTTAGTGTGTGAAATCTACACTGGCCAAAATGCTGGTAAAATGTTTGGCTACAGCTGTTTTTTTTTGGCTGGTTCATCAGCTAGTGTGTGCAGACATCCAACAAACGCTCTTTGGTTGATCAGATAGTAAAAGTAGCTATTGGATTTTGGGAGCCAACGGCAAAACGCAGTAGATGAAAAAGTGAGCTGCCTGCCTGCCCCGACCCTTGGTCATATGGTTCAGTGACTCACTTCTGTTTTTTCTGAACCCTTTAGCATTTGACCCCTGTGGAGTTCATGGTGTAACAAAGTATGCTCTGAGCTTTTCTTCCCAAGATGGCTTTGCTTGTAGACTCTTCTCCACAGACATTGGCCTGATGTTTTCTTTCTGGATAGAGAGGTTATGCATAGATGCTATTGTTGTGGTAAATGGGAAAGAGTGGTTACTATGCAGATAGGTTACTTACAGGTTGACAGACATGTTGGGTAATTCTTGTTGTGCAAGGCCTGTCTATTATCAGTCAGGTCCAAGGCGGAGCTTATCACACAGTGTTGATGGCAGGATGTTTTTCAGACTTTTCAGAAGTATAGAAGAAATAAGCCACGCTGTTGCAGAGTGAGGCCTTATCTATTATCTATAATGCCTCACTGTTCACAAGTTTTGCAAGTTTCAAGAGGCAGTGAGTCATAGCATCATCTAAAAATTCACAGTTCCTTGATTGGTCCGTCAGTATCTTGTCAGACTCAATCAACTCTGTGTTAAATATGTTTTACTCTGGTGTTAAATTGCTCATGTGTGTGTTTTACAAATACTGCGTATACAGCACTGTTTGCATAAAATCCTAATGCCTGGTTTAAAGTCTTATTTTGACAGTATCGCTGTACAATGCAAACGGGTGAATAATGGTTTGGTGATATTATTTAAGTGTGTCTCCATGTTTTTAAGCGTTTGATACAATGGTCACGACTAAAATAAACCCAGACAGTTAGGGGAAAAAAAATCATTTTAGTCACGACGTGCAGTTCATTGAACAACAACTTGTAGCCAGAAGAGTCATTGGCTCTGTGCAGTGTGAGATCTGTGACGCATACATGAAGAATAGACTTTAAAAAAAAAAAAGATATTTCTTCTTGTAAGGTGGCACTGGAGAATGACTGGAAAAATGGGGAAGAGACAGAGGAAGGAATGAGACAATCAATCATGTGATGCTGTTGGGACATTAAGCACCAACTGTAATTGTAGACAAGGAGGATATGAATTGTATACTTTGTTCTTCATTGTGGTTGTTTTGGATAGAAGGAAGCCAGTCAGTTTGTTAACAAGTTGTTTTCAAAGGCTGCATATTTTTGTTTGGCTGAGGTGGCGTCAAACCAGAAGCTTTATCAGCATGGCACTTGGTGTGTGTGTATGTGTATGTGTGTATGTGTGTGTATGTGTGTATGTGTGTGTGTGCTCTCTGTGTGACGTGCTTAAAGAATATTGTAAGTATATGAAATTATGAACCATATATCATGTGCTTTTATGAAACAGTCAACTCATGGTGTTGTTCCACCCCCTTTAATTCAATTGGAAAAAGGCGTCATTTTGGTGTGAGCATATAGATCTTGTTGCAGCGTTGAAGCTGTCACTATAGAAACCACTGTTAAATTATTACACACGCAACCATCAACCGTGTGCGTGGTGGCGTGGGCACATTGTTTTTGATGCGTGCGCATATTTGGTGTATACACATGTATGGTTGTGTGTGCATACAAACATTTCCAGTATGGTCGGTATGCCACGGGTTCCCTTGTTTGTCGGTGACAAAGTTGTCGCCCAAGATCCGTCTCGGCTCCTGCTTTGTTCTACTGCTGGGTTTTACTGTTGACTGCCATTATGCTGCCTCATTGAATACGTACATTTATAGCTCATTTAGTTAGTCAGTTAAGTTTGCAAGCACCACAGCAGTTAAACGCATAACAACCACATGAAGAAGAGAATAGTGGTTAGGGTTAAAAAAACAAAAAGATATAATCAAACAATAAGGTAAATGATATGTTCACAATAGAAATTACATTTAATCAACAGAGGTGTGTCACCATGTGTCACTCAAAAGGTTCTTCCTTTCCAGAGTTTTTTTTTTGTTGGCTAGAAAATCAAAAGAGGAGGTTGAGAACTTTCCAGCATAAGAAAAAAACTCTAAAGTAGGCCTTTATTATTATTTTTTGTTTATCCAACTTCTTTTTATCTCAGTTTGCAGAATATATTAGTGAATCACTTGAGATTCCATTTATGTGAAACTAGGGCTCACTCCTAATTTGTGTTGTTTGTCACTCCTGCTATATAGGCCAATGCCAAAAGTGTTAAAATCATAAAATAAGGGATTGCGCGTTTATATCCTCACAGTATCTTGGTATTGCATGTATTTAAAGCAAGGTTGAAAGAAATATCAGTTGACATCATGTCTTTGCTGTATTTCTTTGAAATAAGCTCAAAATAAAGCAGGATTGAAAGAAAAATCCTTCATGAATAGCTGGTATATTCTAGCCAGTTAATAGCTAACCTTGGTCCGGGGGTTCAGGGTGAAGCAGTCAGAATTACAAAACTATAATTGTTTCTTGTGTAAATAAAGATGAATGCTCTCTCCTCCTGTGTGTGTGTGTGTGTGTGTGTGTGTGTGTGTGTGTGTGTGTGTGTGTGAGCTCTTTGGTCAGCTTGGGTTAATTGGAGCAATGTTGCATTAAAAGATGTAGATAAATATAATTGCTCCCTTGGACCTTCTCGGTTGTCGGCTTCCACAAATGACCTTTATTTTCTTTTTATAAACTGCATGTCTTTAAAACAGGGAAAGAAAAGTAAATGGTGTTTCTCCTTTTCTCTCCTCTCTTTAGGAACGCACCAGGTCATTTGACAGCTTCAACATGAACACGCTTGAGAGCTCCCTGATCGACATCATGAGGGCCGAGCAGGACACCCTGAAAGGTGAAGATTTGAATCGAGAACATGAAACACAAAGCAGACGACGAGCAATAACTGTACACCACGGTAACAGCAGAGATGTTGTGCATAAAAGCCAACATAATGCCACAGAACAACATTAATATTTAGATTTAATTCACCGTCGATCCATACACAATATGTCGTTTTAAATGGGAGATTAACGACTAAAGTGGGAAAGTAACTAACGACAATTCGTTAGTTACTTTAGCCGTCCTTCTCTCTGTATATTTTTAGCACACGCGTGATGCACATATGACAGATTTCTGTACATGGCTTGCACACAATATTTATCCAAGGAATGCTTCAACTCACTTACAATTAGTTTCTTCAAAATAATGATTTAGCCTCTGCAATCTATTAAAAGGTGCTCAACAAGATTTCCAGAGTGTTATGGCAACATCTATACTATAATAAAATTAAATTGACCTTAATCATTCATAGAATAACATCACATAAAGATAAGTGTGTGTGTGTGTGTGTGTGTGTGTCATGATTGTATGATTGGCCAAGCATCCGGAAGGAGTGTTACACTTCAAGGTAGAGCTGATAACGGCTCACACACACACACACACACACACACACACACACATTCGCCATTTAACACCAATTCTTAGTTTCACTTCCTCCACAGATCCGATCGACATTGTCTTATTTTTTTATTGTGATCCACAATAATACACCTTTTTTGGTCTTCCTCTTCATTTTCTTCTCACTCGGAGTAAAAAACAAAACAAAAAAGGTTTTCTCACTTTTGAGAAAATTCTCTGCAATGAGTCTGACCTCTTCTTCTCGTGCATTTTGAGACGGAGGCGGAGAGAGAGAGAACACAGGGCTGATGGAAGCTTAGACTTTGTATTAAGAGGGGATTTGTGAGAGAGATGGAAGGACTCCCACTGATCTGAACTGAAGTTGTTGGCCATCATTAGTACCTAATGATCACAGCTGCAGAGCCTCCCATTAAGAACGATAACACTTTTCTAAACACAATGATGTATAGTTGTTTTATGTCCAAAAGAATCTGGCACATTTGTGAAGGACACTAATGCACTTTGCCGTTACCTGTAGTGTGAAGATGTGGTTGTTTATCTATTAATATCAAAGCAGAATTAACATTTTTCTGTAAAGAGTGTGAAAAGGAAATATTTGGGCTTGTTAGCAAACAGTGCTTCTAAACTGATGTAGGCTTTAGGTGTACCTTTGCACCTTTTTTAAAAAAGAGATTACTGGTAGTCCATTTCCTTTCTGGGTCAGTGTAAATCCCTGTGTTCCTGGTCTGTGAAGCTTTCTACTTTATATGGATTTGATGATTACTGTTGGGCATTGCTGTGAATGTGCATACACCCAATTGCCAGTTTAGTTGGTGCACTCAGCTAAAACTAATTCATGCTTCCACAGTCCTGCAATAAATGTTACCTTTTTATAATGTTCAGTTCAGCTGTTTTAAAGGGGGGGTTGATTCAACTGATATATTTGTTTTGGAGGTTGTAGTTTGTGTTGCTATTGAACTGTACACTGTTAGTTATACTGAGGGGGTTTTGCTGTTATTTACAGTAGCCTTATTGATTATAAATGGCAAAACAATACAAATAGGTGCACCTAACTTTAGTATTTTATATATTTATACATAACAAAGTAGGAGCTGCACTTGTACTTGCCAGAAAAGGAGAATCTTCCATTGGAAACTGGACTCTAGCTGACCTGGATTATTGATTAATAGAGACTGGGCAACATCTGTTATTGGCTGAATGGTGTTAGGCAACGTTGGTCAATGGTAACCCAGAAATGGGTTATTGAATGCAGCAGGTAGCCAGTGCTGTTTACTGTTTTAGAGGGCGTAGATGGAGAGTGCTTAGCTAACAAGAAACACCGTCACCAATATTAGCTGTTGGTCGAGAGGGAGTAGTTTTAATAATGATCTTCGTTTGAAAAGGAAACACCTTTTTTTATGTTTTTCAAAGCTTTAGTGGAGCATTACGGATTTGGGTGTAGAGTTGTCCGCCACAGGCTTAACCCTAGAAAACGACTATTTCACAACCATCTTTTGTTTTGGTCATCGCACTTTAATGGGTCGAGTACCAGGAACTGTGTAACTTAGGTTTCTGTACGAGCTTAAACCTCAGTACTAAATATCTCAAAATGCTAGGAACAAGATGTTTTATTCTAGTCTGCATGTACAGTATGTCTGTCTGTCTGATTTTGGAACATTTAAATGTTACTGTGCAGAAAATGAAATATTCCCACATGCTCTACAAAGCAAGGCGCAGCCGTGTAAACAGTTTCACTACCAGAATAACAAGATGAGTGAAAACTCTGAGCTGCAAGACACTTCACTATCACCTCGTATTTATTTCAGCCTCACACCCACTGGGCTCAGCCACATCCAGCTGTGATCTACTGTTCTGCTGTCAAACCTTTATAAATCTTCACGCAGTATTAAGAGAGGAGGACTGGAAGGTTACCTATTAGCAACGTTGTGGTGTCTTAGCTCCAGCCAGGCTGGCACTGATTCCTGCAAATGTTAGATCCAAGAGCTTGGCACCTGAAGACAAAACAAGTGTTCTTGGAAATTGTGAACCCACACGTTTCTGCTTCATTAGGAATCAAACCATGCAGGGTTTTGAAATTACAAAGTATTGTTGACCCCCAACTTCCTATCTTTTGTTGAGGGAAACTTCTCTGGAAATGCTACAGCAAACTCTTTTCAGTTCATTCTACGCTTTGTCCAATACAACGTATCAAACGTGTTTCTCTTTTCTCTCCTCTCATTTGACCTGATCTTTCTTCAGCCATGTGTTCTTATACAGTGTCCCATTCTTTACTTGCTTTCACATGATGCATCACGCCGTATCTCTTCCCATACTCCTTTTTGTATGTATTTTAGCCCTTGGCCTGCTACAAAATAGTGTTCTATTTATTCCTTGTTTACATAATTATAGTCCAGACTTGTACACTGCTGTGCCAAGTGTAGCAGTGACTTTAAGTGACTCCTTTCCTTTTCCCCTCACAGCAAAGTAAAAAAGAAAAACATAATTACAGCACATTTTCTTTGAGCGCTGACTCTTCTCCGGGCCAACTGTCCCTTGCTCCGTCCTGCTCTGTCACATACATACAAGCATGTCCACACAAATATAATAAACACAGACAGCACGCATACACAGGCACATTTAGATGCACATAAGCAGAGCACAACTTTGTCGTTCCTGCAGAACACATTGAACTTGGAGAGCACGACGAAGCAAGGGAAGAGGCGAGATAAAATGTCTACAGTAGAAGTGGCTTTGAATCGCTTCCAGCATTGTCCTGACTGACAGAAAGGATCCCTCTGTTCCGCCACCACACACACGCACACACACGCACGCACGCACACACGCAACAGTGTTGTGTGTTCTTGTGTATGCATGTGCTTAAACTGTTGGTGTACATGTATGCAGCCAGCAGCTTGCAAATGAGGTTCACAGAGCGGGCACACAGAACCCTGCAGACACGCGGGGCTGTGGTGTGCGTACGTGCATGCAAACTTGCTCCTCAGAGACTATTAAAGGCTCTTAAAATCCAATATGACGGGTTGTGCTCAGATGGACTTTGAGTTTGGGTGGCGCACATATATCACAAAGCTAAATTACAGAGGGCTATAAACTATTGAATTCTGGCATGCAGTCTAGAGGAATTGAGTTTGTCTACGCAGTCTGGTTGTGGTTGACACCTCATTTTATTTGATTGAATGAGTAAACTTGTATTTTGAAGCCGATAATGTCCAGACTTTGATGAACGCACTTGAATGTATTGAAGTCAGTCGTAGCCGCTCCCGAAGCCACGCGTTGGTTTCGGTGGTCTAGTTCTGGTTTATGCACCACATCTACTGAGTACTTTGGGGCTGAATAGGCGAGGTGTGGGGGAGGGGCCAGCAGATTTCCATGTGACTGAGGCGTCGGTATGCACCAATCACAGGGCGGTCCGTACCCGTACAACAATGGTCGTACTATTTCAGCTCTTTCATCTCATTATCCCTCTGCAGCAAGCGCGCCTTGCATAACTTTGAAGCTTGTTTGGCATCATAACATGTATTTGTGTGGGTGCGGGTGTGTGTGCAAGACGGGCCTGGCAAATGGCTCAATGTAAAATGTATGATATGAGGCTCAGAGAGAGAGAGAGAGAGAGAGGCACACATAGGGAAATGGAGGTCGATGAGAGGGAGAGAGATGGTTGGTGTCCCACAGATGTAGTCTCTAATGAGATTGATGTAAAAGCAACACTCAGTGTTCTCATATCTGTCATCGCCACAGCCGATTTCTGTATGAGCACTCTTAATGAACTGTCTAAAACGCACTATGTTCAATATGTTCTTCTGTCTTTTTCAAACCCTATCCTATCCCAATGCCCTTTTTTGTTTGGAATATGTTCATGTACATCGAGTGTAGAATTGTTCATATATATTCCCCATCGGCGAAGAAAATCTCTTCACATGCAGCAATAATCAAGAGTATTATCACGGTCACAGCCTTTTGCCAAATTACAAACTGCTTAACTGATAGTGGTGCCATTTCTCCTGAGAGAGAGAGAGAGAGAGAGAGAGAGTGTGTGTGTGTGTGTGTGTGTGTGTGTGTGTGTGATTGTGTGGCTGCCATTTTGTGATTTCTACTTTATCATAGAAATGTTTCTGTTAAAGCTCAAAATGGGCCGACAGATGATAATGGGATATTATCTGTAGGTTATACAGTCATCAAAATAGAAACTCGGGTACTTCCTACTAAAACATATAGATTTTTGTCTAGAATGAATCATAGCTTAAAACATCTGCCTGATATATTCAGTCTTCGTCCATTTGTGAAAAGACAGCAACACTTCTGGATTTCTTTTTTTTAATGATTATTAAAAGATTAAAAGATTTCTTCGTGTTTCACATTTAGTCATTTGTCGGCCCCATCATGTTAAATATATCTGTGTTGTGTCTCCCTGTGCAGGTCGTCTGGGGTTCCCACATCCAGGTGGAGACAACCCTCTGCCCCTCAATGGTACGTACGGTAACCTACACAGGATTTCAAGGGCCCATTAAAATGACATAAATCATTTTAAGGACTTTGTGTGCAAAATACATCATTATTTTTGACGAATTATGTAAAACATGATCAGATATCCTTTTTTTAAAAGATATTTTTGGTGAAATGTCAAGCTGGTATTCATTTCATAAGAAGACATCACGCTTTCAAGGGTGTTGTCCTTGAATCTAAATTAAAATCGGTCATTAATCTTAAGCTATGCGTCGACATGGCAGGCTAAATAAAACGTAAAAAAAAAAGATCATTTTTAGCTCCTGTTCTAATAATATGCTCCCTCAGGTAAATCATGCCACTTTTTCCCAGCTAAGTGGACATGTATAAAGTACGCGCCACACAATTGTAGTGACTTTTTGTGAGATGACCTTGAGTGTTATGTGACTGTGAAGCCTTGTGTGCCCTTGCTTTCCTGGGATTGAATCCAGCCAGAGAGTTCTGCCACTTTGCTTTTGTAAATGTTGACAGGAAATAAAATATACACACTCTCCTCTTTAAAGCAGTTTTTAACCAAAAGCGGTTGTGTTGTCGACCTTTCACCTAGTTACGAGTCTTTTCTTTTCCTTTGACCGTTGATAATGCCTCGTCCCTCAAATAAATAGATGGATGAAGAGGGGAATGAAAGAAGGGATAGAATGACAGTGATGGCCTTAGCGAGGGACCAGCTGTATGCGTGTTAGCTTAGCTCTTAGTACCAAAACATGTTATTTTTACATGCAGCAGCATTTCCCCTGTTGGATGCAAACTAGGGATGATTTATGTGGTACGCCTCTAAGACCTGTAGGCCGCCGTGATGCGCCTGATTTTAGGGGATTTGATGCAAAATGTGAGGCTCTTTAGTAGGAAGATTTACTCAAATACATTCCATCGTTATGGTTCTAGAAAAATACCCCGCAGATTTGAATTTCACTTGATTTCTCGCTACTGTAGTTTCCTCGCATGGTCCTGTTGTACAGCAGAAAAGAATGCCTTCAAACTGTATATAAATAACTGCCTCTCTCCAATGGCTGAATACAATCTGGTAAATCCCTTTGACGTGGCACCGCAGCAGTTTAATATTCAATATAAATTGTGTTGTTGTAGCTTTTGCCTTCTGCTCTTGGGCCAGAATGTAAAACACGAGAGGCCAGTAGTTTCTTCACAAGATCGCAGGGTCACATGGTGAGATCACATGGTCAGGAGCTGTCATCAAGCCCTGAGACAGATGGTGCCAGCGGATAGGCAGGATTCAGAGGCTGCACACCAGCTCTCTCTCTCTCTCTCCCTCCCTCCCTCCTTTTTATAGCACACTGCTCTCTTTCAATCTGCGTTCCTGTTTCTCTCTCCCCTCTCTTTCTATCTATCTCTCTTTCTCTCTCTCTTTGACCTCACCCCCCAGAGTTAATGTCCATCTGGGTTGGAAAGTCCACCGAGGGAGCCGAGGATTATCGCTTGTGTGTTCTGGCTACTTCTTCATCCTCTCCATGTCCATACACTTTTAGATGGGTCTATGCTTCAATCGCTCCAGTGTCCACATTTCTTAATTTGTTTCACTTCAGCTCAGTGCAAAGAAACCTTGTGTCCCAGTGAGCATCTTCTTGTGTACACGTATGACCGTGAATGGCATTGTGGGCTGATGGGACTTGTGGCAGGAAAAGGAATTTGATTTCTGCAACGTAATCTTTTTCTTTTTATAGCTATTATGACTTCAGGGTGTATTCATACCATCTCAACAGAACTATTCAAATGTTAATAAACATCAGGACAGAGGCAGATAGCCGTGCAGGTATGTCACCTCTCCCCTCGGTGCCACTGCTTGCCTGCTTTGGCCGCAGGGCTGCTGTTGTGTTTACCTTGAAAAGAGGTTTGCAACGGTAACCGCTCTCTAGAAGCATCTGAAGTGTGACTGTTGGAAGGGAAATCACATATTGTGAAATGGCTGGCCATACCCAGAAACATTTGATGGTAACGGCTGTTATTACTTCTCGCCACACTAGTGCTTCCTCTGCTCTAGCAACAGACTCTAACAAAACCACTGCCACTGTGAACACTTGTATATTATACACTGTCTTTTTAAAAAATGTTATATTGGACTTGGTGTGCTCCACCTTGTAGCTATTAGAGGCAGGTAATGTGTGTGCGGTTGACTAGTTTTTATGACCTAGTGGATTTTTCAACAAACATTTTTGAGTTTGTTAAACAAATTAATTACATTTTTGAAGTGGACGAGCAGTTTTTAGGAAGTGAGTCGGAGCCGGACATGTATTCACTGCTGTGTTTTTATCGGGACACAATCTTGTTCAATTCTAATGCAGATATTAGTTTACTAGACTATTTTATCACTGTCCCTGATTACTGATGGTGTGCCTCAAGGTGCAGTCCTTTCTTCTTTCACTTTTTATATGATTCTTGGTCATAACTATAAGACCGAAAGTCTCCACTGTAACGCAACATAATACACCGTTGTACTTTTCCATATGTAAAGATAAAATGATTGTGTTACCTCAAGCTACAAGTCATTATCTTGCAGACCTTTCAAAATATAGAACTGTACTTCGCTTTATATTCAAGTGTTGATAAAGTGGTGAGGTGACAGTTCCACAGGCTAATTATCATTCGCAGCTGATGAATAGAGTAGCGGGCGGGGAGGGTGGACAGACGATGGAACATCCCTCCATTGTCATGAAGCACCTGGCACTTTTATTGGTACAGTGTATTATGTATATTTTATACTCACCATCTTATTTGATTTGTCCTTATTCCACATGCAGCCAGGAATTATAGCAGGAGACGAGGTAAAATATATTTATGGGTATATTATGTCACTTTTTCCAGCTCAAATCCAGCTCTCTAAGTCTCAATATATTGACTGACTTTGTGATGTGAAGTCGTGCTGCTATGATTTTATTCGTTAGTGTGTCGGTTGATAAATGAATGCCCGTTTAATAAAAAGTTTTTTGAATGACTCTGCCCTTTTTGTATCCGTACAGTGAAGTGACATGTTTGACTGCATGATTGTCTTCAGTGTCGAGCCTTGCCACAAGCTTGTGAAGTGATCTTATTCATCTTTCATCCTTTTTTAGTGTGCGTTTCTCTCATTATGCTTGATGCTGCTTGCTTTTTTTTCTTCTTCTTCTCATTTTCACACACATTTTTGCAAGATTTGTTGAGTCAGACAATAGTTGTTGTTGTCACATTCAGCTGATAGTTAACAAGGCGGAGAGACGCACAAAGAGTAGCATGCGATTTATACACACACTGCAACAGAAGCACAGACACATGGCCAGGCACATGGCCGGACACACACACACACACACACACACTCTTACACACATCCTCGCTCACACAGAGCACATACTGTAAGCCGAGGCTAACTCCGTTGCATAAATCTTTATAAAGCAGCTCAGGGCAGGTTGTATAGGAGCAGGAATAGGCCGGGGAGGGCTTAGTCTCTACAACACATACGCAAACACTTGCACAAACATGCACAGTCCATTGTGAAAGTATTTCGACTTGCTCACTGAGAGGGACTGCTGTGTTCGTGTTAGACGCAACCTGCATGCATGTTAAGTCCTTCATAGACATTACAGCTGCTGGACATTTACTCATAAGCACTTTACTTTTTTTTGGTTGTGACCGGTTAAGACTTTAAAATAGTTTTTAGTTAAACAAGAAGCCCCTTCTAACTTTGTGTGTGTGCTGTATGTCAACCTTCACTTCCACTTTTCCTTGTCATAATAGTAGCCTGAGGTGTTGAACATATTTGCAGATGTTACAGGTCTAGAATAAGAACATTTCACACTCACTAGAGGTGTACAAATAAAGTCACACAGTGCCCAAGGAGATAGAAATATGTTGTAAAGCATCATTAGCCTTGCATGTTACAAGTGATGTCGGATCAAGACTAGAATAAATCCTTTGCTTCTTCCCCTTTCGCCCAGCGAGAGGTGGATCATTCAATGCTGTGAAAAGTGAATGAAAGGTTTTGTCATCACTTCCCTAGTGTTGTAACCATGACAACGACAACTCACAAATTAAACTTTTCCTCCTCCTCCTCCTCCTCCTCCTCCTCTTCTCTCTCTCTCTCTCTCTCTTTCTCTCTCAGGCCACTCCTCTCTCTTCCCCATGGAGGATGGTTTCCCTGATGATGAGCGCAGCGATCAGGGTCTCGCAGGCCTGGGCTCTCCACACTGCTTCCCACACCAGAACGGAGAGCGTGTTGAACGCTACTCACGCAAGGTCTTTGTGGGAGGACTGCCCCCGGACATAGATGAAGGTAAAGATGAAGTATTATGGCATTTTTGGTTATGATTGGAACTCAGAAGTTGGGAACTTGAGGGCGAAGTATACCATAAGACACAATCAGACACACACACACACACACACACACACACACACACACACACACACACACACACACACACACACACACACACACCTTCCTGTACAATGAGTTTAAGTGAAATCTGAGGCATTTGATTAGAATCTTTTAGGTAATTGGCTAATCTTCCAAGAGAAAACATTTCTGAAAAGAATAATTCATGCACATTTCAACACATTTTATATACATACATGCAACCTACATACATTGACACGTATACTTCATCTACACTCGCTCCCATACTGCACCAATACTCCACAAACCTGACGATGCGATGCAGCAGTGTGATGATAACTACATTCGAATCTTGCATTCCACAAATCTGCCGTACTATGCTTAAGGGAGTGATGCTACTGTATTCCATAATTTAACAGTATGAAAATGAAAGTCTGTGCTCCCATTTCAGTTTTTAGATGCGACCAGCAGCTCTATAGCTCGCTCTGTTGGTCAGACCACAAAAATCTCCCCACCCTTTGGTGACCACAGTGTGTGTGTGTGTGTGTGTGTGTGTGGTAGCAGCAATTGTGAATTTGCGTTTGTTGGTACGACATAATGATCTCTTATTCTTCTGTTACATAACTCGATGTTTACCACGTACCAACAACAGTTTGTCTAACTGGCTTTTTAAATGATGTATTTTTGAAAATGAGTGCAAGAGAATGTTGTCTCACATGGTTTACTCGTGTGGGCAATCCCATTATAATATGTGGTTCACTCACTCCCTTTTCATATGTCCCTGAGCTGCAGCGCCGCACATTGCACAGCAATAATACATGTGAAATTAGACAATAACATATTACCATAACAAGGTCTTTAGATAAAGATTTTTTTTTGCAATTTATCAAACCATTCCTGCCATTTTTCATCACTCTTTTAGAAAGACGGGCAGGACTTTCTCTGGTTTTCTTTTAAAAAAATAACCTGCAAATAGTCAACGAGCGTTCCGTTTGCTTCTTCTCAGATGAGATAACAGCCAGTTTCCGGCGTTTTGGACACCTGTTTGTGGACTGGCCTCACAAAGCGGAGAGCAAATCCTATTTTCCACCCAAAGGTTTGTTTAATTATTCATTCTGTGCTGATTTTGTCTCGCAATTGTTTAGTGTTTTGTAGCCGCAATACATTTTTGACATTTATCAGTACCAATTTCAGTTATTGCTTCTGTGTCTTTGTGTTCCTGCGTTAGAAAGAGACGGATATGTATTTTTGGTTACCGATTTTAGTATTTTTCAGTCCAGCCTTGCGCCTGTGTACTACCACTATTCATATGTGAGCATCTGCGTAGTCGGATTTTGTCTTTAGACTATTATCTGAAGCATTTTGTAGCCTTGTGTGGACTGTTTGTCTGTCTCTGTCTGTTTGTTTGTAAAAGCTTATGCCTTCCTGCTGTGAATGCAGAATGTCGTGTTCAGTCACAGTAATCATTGCGCTAAATTCCAACATGACTCTTTGTCAATAAATCGTGTTCCCGGCAGCATGAATAACCCTGCTGTACTTTGTGCAGGCTACGCCTTCCTGCTGTTCCAGGATGAGAGCTCAGTGCAGGCTTTGATCGACGCCTGCATCGAAGAGGACGGCAAGCTGTACCTCTGTGTGTCCAGCCCCACCATCAAAGACAAGCCGGTCAGTGGGAACACACACACACACACACACACACACACACACACACACACACACACACACACACACACACACACACACACAGACTAGACTTTACAATCAGCTCGTGCTAAACTGCGCTTAGTGGTGAAACCTGTTGGTTTTGTGTGTGACAGGTCCAGATCCGCCCGTGGAACTTGAATGACAGCGATTTTGTGATGGATGGATCTCAGCCTCTGGACCCGAGGAAAACCATCTTTGTGGGAGGTGTCCCTCGTCCGCTCCGTGCAGGTATTCATTTGTTATGAGACTCTTTCCCCCCCAGGTGAAACAACAACACTCTTGAATGTATGTATTGTGCAACCTGTATACATAATACATACTTCCCATGTGTTTGTTATTGTCTCATTCCCATATCTTCCGTCATTTATCAAAGGCCTTTAATACATGTTAAAGATGTCACCCATCGCTGCATTTTATCCTTTTCATCATATGTTTATACTGTAAATCACAAATAAGCAACACTAAGCAGCCATCTTTAATTTCTCCGTCCTGTAAGACACTCAGTGTGATCAGCTTGTGTTCATAATAAACATACGACCTGCTAGAGGGTAGAGCTAAAATAGCCACTGTGCCGCTGAGATCGACTTTGACCTACGCTGGTCCTGTCAGAAAGTACCCGCCGTGGTGCGCTGTGCTGTGCAGAATATTAAATTCCTTTTTAGTTTTTATCCTGATATCAATGTTATGTGCACTGTGTGTCCATGTTTTCTGCACCACTGGTAGCTGTGTTCTCGACTCGTGCGCTGCAGTTGAGGTCACGAGGCCCTGTGGTGCATCAAAATGCTTTATGACCCCGTCTAATACTTGGGTTTAAATTTACATCTATAAAATCTACATATAAAAAAACAACAACTGCCTTTTGACTTTTTATTTTTATGTTTACATGTTAACAAGTAAAGCTGCCTTGTTAATTCGCAAGGTTATCCCCCCCACATTTGCATATTTGTTAACGGCTGTTGCGAGAAACCCAATAAAAACTGTAAATAAACTTGTCGGGGATTTATTGCAGCCATTTTAGCAGCTGACACCGCTCTCTTATCTGCCCCGTCAAACGCTTCTGAACTTTAATCCATCTGTGTTGACTGCTTTAAGCTCTCAGATCAACAGACCACATCAACTTGGTGTGTGTGTGTGTGTGTGTGTGTGTGCATTGTCGCTGGATTTTGCCAGGGTGTTAGTCATTGTGTTCATGTTTTTTGTTTCTGTGCATCAAACTTTTGTTTTTGTGAATATTAAATGTGTCTTTTTTTTCCCTCCCCCTTGCAGTGGAGCTGGCTATGATCATGGACCGCCTGTATGGCGGGGTTTGTTACGCTGGCATCGACACAGATCCTGAGCTGAAGTACCCCAAGGGAGCAGGGCGGGTCGCCTTCTCTAATCAGCAGAGCTACATTGCTGCTATCAGCGCTCGCTTTGTACAGCTGCAGCACGGAGAAATCGACAAACGGGTGAGTGGAAAGAAAAGAGAGCTCAGTGTTTTTTCATTTCCCCTCTCCGGTCCCCTTCTTTCTTCATTTGTCTCCCCCACACCTCACTTCCTGTTCTGTTTCTCTCAAACTCTCCTCGCCGTTGCCCCCTTTTCTTTGAATGAGAGAGAAAGTCTGACTACATGTTGTTTAGGTGTGAAAGAATGCAGCACGATATTCAGAATGTGTTCGCTTCTGGGTGGAGAATGTGTATTAGGAAGCGCATTATAGAAAATCAGTGCAAGTAGCAACACTCGAAGATATAAGAAGAGATCTTCTCACAGAGTCAAAACGTCTACAAATAAGCACAGAACAAGTCCCTTACTTCTGCAGAACAGTTTACTGAAGGTCACTTACACAGCCTGCAGTTGAGTGATGCGTTTACACTTTCGAGCTAAGGCTATCAATGACTTCCCCACTTTTGTCAGCAGTCAAGGAATCATAGTAACGCAGCCTACAGGGGCCTGTGACTCATATTAGTCACATTTAGAACAATAGAGGGGAATGAACAAGATAATATGAGCAGAAATCCAACAGAAGAGGAAACATCGTGATATGGAATACTGGAATAACAGTACGCTGCTTTCTCATTTGCATGATTGCTGTACAAATCTTGTAGATGGAGTGTCTCAGTGACATTCACTAGCTAATGGCACAATCCGTCACCACTGAGCAGATGGAAAAGCAAGTGAATAGTGAACAGTATGGAGAGGGAGTTTGAAATCCACAAATATCAACGTTTGGAGCTTGTCGCATGCGATCCTTCATGGAACGGCTCGCTGTGGCCGTTCCTTCTTGTTCCATTACTCCCTGCAGTATTTAAAACGAGCTTAATATGCGGACTCTGAAGGCTACCATTTAGAGAAGGTAAACACATGAGCTACTTTGGCTATTGCTGAAAGAAACGCAAGGCTATAAATGGTTTCTCAGAAAGATACCAATTTTTTTCCAGATGCATTGTCTTCCCTCCAGGTGCCATCTGTTTCATTCCCTGGGAGCTTTCTGAAGAACATCTGGCAGAGACGTGATTTACAAAGGAACAGTGTATGCCCACACAAAAAGACGGTAAAGGAAATGACATCGCTAAATTCAAATGATTCCCACCTCTGATTGCAGGTGGAAGTGAAGCCATACGTGCTGGATGACCAGCTGTGCGATGAGTGCCAGGGAACTCGCTGCGGCGGGAAGTTTGCACCGTTCTTCTGCGCCAACGTCACCTGTCTGCAGTACTACTGCGAGTACTGCTGGGCGGCCATCCACTCGCGCGCCGGACGGGAGTTTCACAAACCCCTGGTGAAGGAAGGAGGCGACCGACCCCGTCACATCTCCTTCCGCTGGAACTGAGCGGACGACAGACAGGGAGAGGCAACAGGGGAGCAGGAGGGCAGGTAGTGCAGGAGTCGCAAATCATTGTACAAATAAATGCACTTTTCTGTTGCTGGTTCCTTTTCGCTCTAATTTCACTGAACCTTTTATTCTCTTTTTTTTTTTTTTTTTTTTAAGTTAATATATATCTATATTTTGAAGATAGAAAAGAAAAACTGGAATTATATCCAAATATGTCCAGCAAGGAAAAAAGATGTGTAACATAATTTTATTTATGCGTTTGATTTTTTGAAATATTTTTATTAGTTCTCAAAAAAAAACTACATATATAGGAAAGTTTGAAGTGTGATATGGTACTCTGCTATTCAATTGGCATGTTTTTTTTTTCTAAACAATGTATTCGATTTTTTTTTTTAATTGAGTCCCCAAAACAATACACTTAATTTGACATTTGATTGACTTCTTTTGTAGCAGAGCTATTGCTTTTTATTTTGTACCAAGTCTCCAGAGCAAATGCTGTTGAAACAGCGTTATCATTGGCTATTTATTTCTGAGAGTTGTGATTTAAGTTCTCTGTTGTTGATACAAGAGGCTCCAGAGCAAATGTGAATTGAAAAAAGGTGTTGCTAAAGAAGAGTGCACTTATTTCCAATTTGAAAGAGTGCAGATACAGTATATAAGACCCTTAGTAGTCAACCAAAGCTGAATCTTGAATTAACTTTGACGAAACCGAGAGGGCCCGCTTGCAGAACGAAATGGATTCTTTTCCCTCCCATATCAAAATGTTTGAACCTCTCTCTCTTTTTTTTTATGATTTCCAACTTCACACGAATATTTTGATGTTACTTGAAAATCGCGACGAAAATTCTAGCAACACATATTTGGGTTTTGATCTCCATTTTGACATGCAAAAACTAATACCTCAAACTCAGCTGCTAATGTGCCGAATACAGTTTAAAAAGCAAGGAAAAAAAAAAAAAAAGCAAGAAAGAAAACATTATCACCCGCTCGTGTTCTCCTTTCCTTAGAACTATAATCAAAGGGAAGTGATGCAACAGGCAGAGTGTGATGTGACTGGCACAGTTTTTGTACTCACTTGCTTCATCACCTCCTTATTTTTGTAATCAAAGCCAGGGTTGTGCTAGGGACAGAGCAGAGCATCGTGCAGTGTATTAGGGGAATGTATGGCGTGGGGAGGCAACAGGAGAGACAAGACAGGCTTAGAGGCAGATAAGTCCAGCCCCGCTCCCCCTCCTTGTGTCTGCCTGCGGCCTCTGCTGCTAGCAGCTAACAGAGGGTGGGGCCTTGTTCATGGATCAAAACCTGCCCTCTGTGTCTGTACACAGCGGGGCTTTGGATCCAGATCTTTCAGGACTGAGGTTAAGGTAACTCCTCGAGAAGAAGGCTGGTCGAGCGGCCGCCTTTTTATTGCAGTTTCTACGGGGGCTACCACCGAACGGGGGAAATGCCTGTCCCTTAG
The DNA here is from genome assembly GCF_900634415.1 of Cottoperca gobio. Classification (NCBI taxonomy): domain Eukaryota; kingdom Metazoa; phylum Chordata; class Actinopteri; order Perciformes; family Bovichtidae; genus Cottoperca; species Cottoperca gobio. The sequence continues at coordinate 16,744,887 of NC_041368.1, forward strand.
TTTTTATTTTTATTTTTATTTTTGCATTTGTGCAGTTCTCCCAAGTCTTTAATGAAGAAGTTCTACTTTGCATCTGAGAGTCAGCTACATTCAATGAAAGAAGCAATTAAAGGTTTATCTGATTTCCCAATCGTCAGCACACGTTTGAGTCATGGAGGGATCTGCCCTTTCGGCGAACCCTCTATCCTTTCTCCTGCCAAGCTAATCCAACTCAGCATCCAGTGTTTTTGAAGCATAAATGAAGATAGTCTCTGCAGTGTGCTCTACTACTACACACTTGTGACCCACATGCAGTTTGCTCTTGATAACAGTCGGTTGTACCCAGTGGCTTTTGGGAACCAAAGATGGCTGTGCAGTAGTGGGTCATACTGTAGCTCATTTCTTATTTAGGTTTTTATTCTTATTTACTTTTTTGCATTTCTTCTAGGACGTTTTTTTTCATATATATTTTTTAAATTCTGTCACTTCTACCCAGTTTTGCTTAACTGTCAAGCCCAGCAAACCAAAGATTGGCCTTGAACATAATATATTTATATATATATATTTGACAGTGCAGTCAAAACCCATTAGAACACCAGTGGAAAAACAACAGGGCTTGCAGACACACACACACACACACACACACACACACACACACAAGGCCTCACACTCTCCGTAGCTCAAAATGGAGGCGCACGCTGGTAGGCACTAGTTCTTTTTATCTCAAATAGGTCTGCGGAAAGTTTAACATTAAGTGCACATTCACACAGCAAAAGTAAAACTAATCCTCACATTTGTTTGACGTTTGAAGTCACTCAGTAAACCTACTAGCCGAGCATTTAAATGTCAGGGAGTTAGTACAGAAACTTGATTTATACACACTGGTGAGAAACCTATCCTCATATGGGCGTGGTGTCGTTGCACCAGTTTTGCACCCTGTTCATTAGTTTCATGGGTGTGGTGGGTGAGCATTTTAGAAGTTAAAACACTTTGTGAAGAATTTGCTGTTAAATGAGATGAAAAAAAAAGAAGATTATTTTATACATGGCCTGCTGATTTTTGGTACAGTGTTTTCTAGCTAAATTATTTTGTCATGCACATATAAACATTTATTATGCACTACTTTTCTAAATATTTTTTCTTTTTCCAACAGTCATTTTAGGCACATTTTTCACAAATGGGGAAACTCCTTTTTGCAATACCTCAATTTTTCACATTGTGAAAGGTAGCTTTTGTACTTTTGTTACTGAGAGATCTGCATATATGGAAATGTTAATTTTAAGAAAAAAAAGTTGAGTGATTTCAATATATATTATTTTCAATTATGCTTTTTATACATTTCAGTGCTGAGGAAACTTTACAACTAAGTGCGCACTTGTGTTGATGCGACTTCAGATCTGCAGAGGAGAGACCAAAGTGCATTGCTCTCTTGGTCTAAGCTTTTCGTACACTAGATGTTTCCAGTCCATCTGGTCAATAACAGCATGGCGAGAATAAAAAAAACAAAAAAACAAGTTGTAATTTGAAATTGATGTTAATGTCTCTAAACATGGCTATACTAGTTGGAAAATGGTAACTTCTGTCTTGGTTTCCTCTCCATAGATGGAGTATAACTTATTATAAGGAGAATGCAAAATTTGGTTCAGGCTTAACGCTGAATCGCGTATCACAAGAATGGATGTTTGGTGTTTAGATATTTTAATATTTCAAAAAAATATATATATATTCTTGAACTTGCCAACTAGCACCTATTGTAATCCTTAGCATGCATGACAAAAAAAAAAAGAGAAAATGACAAGTACATGAATTAGCTATTAAAATTAATTGTTGTGGTGTGCACCAAATGTTTCTCAACTATTAAGTTGTTAAGGACACCCCAAACCCACTCACCTCACCCCCCCCCCCCCCCCCCCCCCCCTCACCTCTCCCCTCTCTCCCCTCCCCACGTGTTGGTCTCCTCGCTTCCCCATTCGCAGACCTCTGCAGGATGCACATGACAGAGAGATTAGACGAGAAACAAGACAGAAACTTAACTTCAAAACGATTTGGCAGTGCAGGACTTTGAACATCCTTATAGAACACTGTTTTAAAAAGACTTGAGAACTCATCCCCGCTGTCTGTCGAGGTGATCTTATATAGACCTATCTGGAGGAAGGGGAGCTTAAAGACTTGAATGTGGTAAATGTTGCAAGTTAACTTCAAGTTGTTATGTGCAATACTTCTTTTGAACCTTTTTCCAGATAAAGACTCTTTGCAATGTAATTCTTTAATGCCATTTTTAATTGCAGACATTTAATTAAAGAAGATGTTAATATGTTTTTCACAGTCATTTTCTACTGTTATTGTAATCCTTTTCATGCTGGTGTTTGTAAAAAAGAAAAGAAATCAAACTATTTGTACTAATATAAATAATTGAAGTTATTTTTAAAACATTAAAGGTTTTGTGCTCATTTGCTTATTTTGTTTATTTTAAGCTACTGTGATTGATTGCATTGTAATTATTAGGTCAACAATGTATTTAGCTGTTTATTGGTATATTTTTAATTGGAATGTATAATTGATTTTTATAATTTTGATCAGATTTTTGTTATATTTTTGAGGTGAAGCTTTTAATATGTTAAAGTGTCTAGTTTTTACTAATTGCTATATTGTGCTCCACAATATATGGTTCACATTTTCTGAAGGAAAATAAATATTTAAATATTTGTCTGTTAATGATGTTACTTAATGGCAAGATTTCAATAGTTTTTAACTGTGTATGGGAAGGTTGTTGTATTTATTAATAGCATTTTTTACTTAAGATATCACCTTAATTTTTATTGTCATTTCACTTTATAAGTTCCTATTTTTGTATTTTCCTTTCTAATTAAGTTATGTAATACGGATATGTCCATATTTCTAGGAGTTGGTCTGTAGAAGTGCTAGTGAAACGAAAAAGAAAAATCTAATGTTATTTAATTGTTTGCAGCCAACTATTTATAACAGTATGCATAATTTTTAAATATTTGTAATGTGAAATGTTGAATGAAATAAATCTTAACTGTGATGATAATATGTGCTTGGTGTGATTATTTATGTTACGACTTGTTGGACAGTCAGTCTGCTGCTTGATAATGTTACGCCCGGGTGTTTAACTACCTCGCTAAAATGTAACCAATAACTACAAATGGCTCTTTGTGTCGTGTAGCCTTGATGGTGATGCACGACGCACATGCTGACCACAAAGCAGTGTTTGTCTCCTTCATGACACACTTTGACTTCTTTATGACGTACTATTGCTTTTCTTTTTTTCATATACGAAACTATGACTATGACTTTTTCTATGACATACTATACTATGACTTTTTAAAATTATTATTATTATTATTATTATTATTATATGACATTTTTACAAATGTCTTCACAATTCAGAACGACAATCAAAAGATCATCACCGGGGAAATAATGGCTCAAATGTCAATAAAAAGAATAAGATTCATCACTCATAACTCATTTAATATGAAGTTCATCACTGTGCCTCTGATTGGAGTTTTACAAAAGGCTTTATAAACTGCCAACATAATTGATCAGTGAAATTGGCAAACGCATAATTATTTTAATAGTTTTTGCTAATGATACTACTTTTTAATCATTAAATATTTGATGGCATGCTATATTGTGATTTTAATGATATAATGACATATTTATGACATACTATACTATGATTCTTTGACATGTTTATCACTATACTATATCATGAAACATGTTTACTATATTATGACTCTTTAAATTACATTTTAATGACATGTCATAATACACAATGAGTTTTTATAAAAAGATTCCATGACATGACTTTTTGCTACACTTTACTTTATTTATTTAATATTTTACGGCATACTATATGATGACTCTTTATATGCTCTTTTGACTTTTTTAATGATATTTTTTGCCTGTTATAACATACTATGACTTATTTATTCAAAAAATGTACAACAGCCTACACTGACCTTTTTATGACATTCTTTCATGAAATACTGTACTAGGACTTTTTCTCTGGCGTTTCCAAATCATGACTTTTCTTCTGAAATTGAAGCCTTAGAAACAGGATGAAAGGTTTGAATTGGGGGACATGGCCTCTGGCCACATCATCTTGAGGATGGGCTTCTCTGAGGCCACCAGTCTGTAGTCTCGGTCAAAGAGTTGGCTGGTTTAGGATGAAGACTTCACAACCTCCAGGAGGTCCTGCAGGGAAACTAATAGATGGAGTGTCATTTGGCATCAAGTGATATATTGATGCTGCACCTGGCACCTTTAATTTCCTGTAAGTGATAATATAGATGAACTGATTAAATCCTCCATGTGAAGTAGTGACTCATTTTTGATTCTTGCCCCTATTAATATTTTATTTAAATTTCTTTCTGACACATATCTTTTTTTAATTTCTTTTTTTGTAATGTTACATTTACTTGCCTTTTTTATTTTGATGTATATTATTATTTTAGCATGTTTTCTTTGTTTTTACAAATTAATATTTATTTATAAGCGAAATTTGCCTAAACTAATTACTACAGACAAACAACACTGTAAGTCGTATCACTACGCTCACGTCTAGCTGTATATCACTCATTTAACCACCAGATGGCGCTATAGGAACACAATAATCACTTTGAGCGGCACATGGTTTATGCTGCTTTCAAGTACTGTGGTAAATAATGTTTATATAATCTGGTATCCCAGCATTATTTTTTCTCCCTTCAAATTTACAGCTGGAAAAGTTATTTCTGAGACATTTGGATGTGATGGTTAGAGAAGCATATATAGTTTGAATCATTTACCTCATTGTTTGCAAACAACATTTTATGTCATTTTTAAGCATTCTGCTATTTAATATCAACTTTGAGCTGTCATAGGCTTTGACACATGCCCATATTTATTCATACAGCCTACTACATCAAACAGGTCTCATCAATTTATATTAAGTAAACTAAAATAAAACTTTTGCAATGGGGCGTACACCTAGACAACATAATTCACCTTTATATACATGTTTGTGTATTATGCAGCAAAACATGCACTGGATATTCTTCTACCCTCTCGAGTACACGACTTTACGATGAGCCCTGAGAGGTAACATTAATTCGACTTCCACTTTATCAAACAAACGAGACTGCCGAAAGGGGGGTTATAAACCCCCCCCACCCCCCCTAGTGGCAGCTACAGCGGCTGGGTGTAGCAGCAGGGTGAAGAAGAGGCTGTGTTTGGATTAGGGGGTTGGGCTGCCTGCTGGTAGGAAAACCTGCCACCAGACATCCAGTTTGTCTCCGGCGGTGCAGCGTTGCTTTCCCGCAGCATCAGCAGCAGCGACACCGCAGCGCAGCCTCCAGCCTCACCTGCTCCTCATCTGCGCTCCCCTCCGCCTCTGTCCAGACACACACACTGCCGCAGCACAGAGGAGACGCACGGACAGGCACGATCAGCTGTAAGTAACTGCTTTTTTTTTGGGGTGAATTTTTGTTGATTTCTTGTGATGTGGAAAGGTGGAGGAGACGTTATAGGCGGAGGTTTGTTTTCCCTCTTTGGTTTATGGTAAATTAGTCCGAGATTTCTTCCATTGCAAACAAATTAGCTTATTTTTTGGGAGTTTTTTTGCTGCTCTTATCATTCACTATTTAATCGCATTTTCATTCCTCTCAACAAAACAGTCTTCTTTTTTTTAACATTAACTAATTTGTATTGTGCACTTTAAGGTTATAATCAAGTAAAAACCTCAATATTTAACCTTTTACACTAGAATCGTCTCCATTTCTGCCAGGTTTCATTGACCTGAAAGTCTGCGAGGTAAACCCATCCTTCCTCAACACCTCTTCTATTCAGGAGCAGTCTTCAGGGAAATAAAGGGAATATACGAAGGTCAGTGAAAGATGGTTAAACTGGGGAGTAATCTTCAAGACAAAGGGGCCAAACCTGTGAGCGTGGAGGACGGCTTTCAGAATGTGCCCCTCATCACTCCACTGGATGTCGGCAGCCTCCAGAGCCAAGCACCTGACAAGGTGAGAGACTACAGCTCGGTGTGTGAGTGTGTGAAAGAGAGCTGTCCTGCTTGTTTGTGCACCTATCTGTATTTCTAAATGTTTCTATTAAGTCAATGTTGTTGACTTATGCTGTTCTTAAACCCTCTTAGCTTAATACCCCCCACCTTAAAACACGTACACACACACACACACACACGTACACACACACACACACACACACACACACACACACACACACACACACACCCTTTCATTCATTCACAAATTCATTCATCTCAACTGTCCCAGCCGTGTCCTTTGTTTTTCCAGCTGAGATTAGGAGACAGATTTGGTGCCAGCCAGACTGTCATTTATCATCTCGACATCCCATAGTAACTGCACCGCAGTTCCTTAATCCAGTTACCATGGTGGCAGCGCAACGTGGAGAGCCTGATTGGCGTTTCTATGGGGTCAGGACACACAGGAGTTGCACTGATTGCATGTCATGAAAATGAATGGAATTAGACATCAAGAGAGCTCTTATGAGAGCTTTATTGTGCATCAATTGTGTGACAGTGTTTGGCTCAGTTACGGTGTGATGATTTCATTTCGCAGCCGTGTGAATCCATATTTCTACGCTGAGATTGATCAATTACTTATTGTAGAGCTCCAAGGTGAAATGACATAATTTATCATAAAATCATTGCACCAGTTAGTTGACTCACTTTATTTGGTATCAGAAGGATTATTGATGTACAACGTTATTTAAACCAATACACTCTCTCTTATAGGGCTTCGAACTGGAGTCTAACAGGACAATCAATTCAGTTTTAAACATGAATTGGCCACTTTATATCCATGCAAAACAACCAAACCACATTTAAACTTCTCTGCCATATTAGGTTTACCCTCACAATTAGCCTTTATACGTCATTAACAGTCAGTACTACCTTCATGTGCACGTCGTTTTTTTACAAACATGTTAGTAAGTGAGCATTAGAGGTGCTTGTAGGTGGATTTTGGTACTTTTGGACAGAGCCAGGGTATTCGTTTCAACGTGCTTCCAGTTGTCATGCTAAGCTAACTGCTACTGGCTCCAGCTACATTATGTTAAGCGCAGACAAAAGGTGAATTAGTGTGTTTCCTAACATGTCAAACTATTATTTATATATCTTTGACATTTAAATTGTTGCTCGTTGTTAAAGATGCTTATTTAGACTCTAATTTGTGATTTACATTTTTAAAATGATTTTGTTACATCCAAAATAGACAATGATCAAAAGCCTTTTTTATTTTAGAGATTCATTGAAAATTAATGTGAGTTGCAGCCCTACAGATTTGCTTTTTAAACAAATCCCATCCCTTTGCACGTCCTATGTCTAATGTAAGCCTGTAAAAAACAGCTGGTTTAAGAGGGCAAAAGCCTTTTAGGTCCAATAACTACGGACCCAAGCATGACAAGTTATCTACAGTATGTTGGGATCAATCTCTTGACGTGATTGTATTGTTGAGCATTCAGAGAAAAATAATCCAAAAAATGGACACATGGTACAGTCTGAACCCTCATTGTGTATTCTTCTGAGGGAGGCACACTCTCTTTTCATTTCATATACCTGTTAACTGACATGTCATTCACTGCTCTCTCACACACACACACACACACACACACACACACACACACACACACACACACACACACACACGCACACATAATACAGACATGTGCGCAAGTGTGTTTGATTGACAAGTCGTTTCTGTCAGCAGCCACCAGTTTGCGACATGACATCCATAGAGCTGTCAGACATTACACTGATTAAATCAGTCCCACTAGACTTGAGAACACTGCCATCATAGCACACACACACACACACACACACACACACACACACACACACACACACACACACACACACACACACTGTAAATGCGTGATTGCTCAAATGCATTTGATGGATTTCCTGAACAGGTATAGAGACAGAGAGAATAGGCCGGGTGGAGTATCAGCTCCTGCTATAAAGCTGCAAGTTATTGCCGGTGACATTTGAAAGGAAAAGAAGCCGGAGAAGATGGCTTGCTGTTCAGTGAATTTTCTGGCCTCAGAGACGCAGGCACAAAGATTGCTTTTGCTTGTTGCTTCTGGAGACACGTCGCTGACAGCTGATGAAGATATTGTTTGCTGCTCACTTGCTCACAGGACTGAGGAATTGTAAGTTCAGCCGCTGCTGGTTTAAGTTGCCCACCCTCACAGACATTAAGCAACCACCTTTATTGTCCCTTTTTTATAAATTATTATGCAAATGTGGATGGGTCCATTTGTTTTATTACATGGAACTGTGTGGGAGTTGTAAAGGTCAATGTGCTGTTAAATCTTTGAATTTGTCTCCAGCTGTAAGTGTGATAATTTGTCTTCCTGACAAGTGATGCATGAACGCAACAGAGGCCCAAAAGAAATAATAATGAATTCTGTAATTAGACATCAGAGCGTGGGAGGTGTTGATGATGGCTATCACAGTTAATTTAATGGAATTATGCACTGTTTACTTTGTCCTATACTCTTTATGTGTATGAACACACTCACACACTTTTAAAATACCATGTAGAAGTATTGTTTGTCCCTGTGATGGCAGTTTTAAGTATTACCTTTCAAGTTAAAATCTTTAAACTGATATATGACGTGGCAAACTTGTTAGCAAACAATGTATCCTATAGTCCTACAGGATTCTTGATTCGGTTTTGAAAATGCGTAAACTGCGCACGTCTTTATGGGTTTCCTCTCAAAAACGCAGCTGCTGAAAATCTGTCCAAAGCGCAGAGGGACAGGACACATCAGCCAGAGCAAATAAAACATGAGCTTGCAGATTCGTCTGCAAAAAAACTGCCTTCTGCGGCCATAAGCGACGCTATGAGAGCGGTGAGAGTGAACCAAAAGAGTAGAGTCGTGGGTTGGACAGCTTAAATTAACTATAAAGCTCAACATTACGAGCACATTGTTTATTATAATATAATATTGATTAAAGCCGCTTTAAGGACAATGGCTGCCTTGTAGGAAGCTTTGTGTGAATTTCTGTCTCTAAAGGCCCTGTGACACATATCCGTATGACAGAAACGTATGCCGGTGTATACGAAATATCGGCAATACGTTGATATAAATTAAGGGTAAGTTGTGATCGTTCAAAGGACACAGACGATACACCGGACACGCCAGACACACGGCCCTGTCACACAGCTCCGTATGGCAGAAACATGCCGCCGTATATGAAAAGTAGCTCAAAATGTGTCCAAATACGTCCAACTTTTCCACAGCGGTGTTGTAGCTGACGTATACATAACGAATACATAACAAATTATTATACGTATGTCAAACATTGATATCGTATCACTTACTTATTTAAAACGTATCAGAGCGTCTGGACAACGCAGCTGGAAAAGTGCCATCTGGTTCACGTCATGCTGATGCTGGAGAACGGCTAACATGCTGAACGCTAGCTGTACTGTAGAAACACGTTTAATAAGTTACTCCGTCGTCAGGCATCATCTTAACATAGGGTAGGAATAGGGTATCCACTCGTTATCAATAAACTGGCTGTAGGGTTCACCGTCAGCCGACGTAGCCTATATCTAACGTACCTCTAACGTAGTCACGTAGGTATTCACGTACTATATTTACGTAGGTAAGTATTTACGTACTATATTTACGTAGTTAAGTATTTACGTACTATATTTACGTAGTTAAATATTCACGTACGTATTCCGTATTCACGTATGTCTAACGTAACGTCTGCATATCTTATGAAGCACACGTCGGGTAGGTCCGGTAATTTCGAACATGCTCAAAACATCAGCGTTCAACAACGCACCCCAGCGTAACACAGCGAGCTCTTAACGAATACTACTTATAACTTACCTTATTATTATCTACGTAAACCAGCGTATTGCCGATATTTTGTATACACCATATTTTTGTATACGTTATGCATTTGTTGGGTATTCGTCTGATACATTTTGTATTAGTAAGTGATACTCAATATATAATAATATAATATCAATAGGTTAGACATGCGTATCTGTATATGTTCACTTTTCTGATCTGATCCGATGAAAAGTTGGACGTATTTGGACTCTGACAAATATTCGTATGCGCCGGCATACGTTTCTGTCATACGGATATGTGTGACAGGGCCTTAAGTAAGTCAGGGGTGTCAAACATGCGGCCCAGGGGCCAAAACCGGCCCGCCAAAGGGTCCAATACGGCCCGCGGGAGGACTTTGCAAAGTGTAAAAATGAGTTATTTTGATGATAAAGTAATTGTGACAAAATGTTTTGTGCCTTTGTAGATACACTGTGATCTGTAAGTTGTAATGCTGTATGTTGTAAACTGAGGTTTATCATTTCACAATGTTTTGTAAAAAGATAAAATTTGAACATTTTCAGAATGTACTTTTTTGCACTAAAACGAAGGGAACATTTGGAGTTGTGGTTATTTATAGGTTGTTATGCTGTGATGTTACTGGTCCGGCCCACTTGAGATCAAATTGTGCTGCATGTGGCCCCTGAACTAAAATGAGTTTGACACCCCTGAAGTAAGTGATACTCTATCAATAGGTTAGACATGCGTATCTGTATACGTTCACTTTTCTGATCCGGTGAAAAGTTGGACGTATTTGGACTCTGACAAATATTCGTATACGTCAGCATACGTTTCTGTCATACAGATATGTATATATGCCTTAAAGCTACACATATGGTACACAAATAATCTCTTTGAAATCTCTTTAATCTCACTGAATTTAAGGTTGTTGTTTTTGCCACCCTGCCCAACCCACAAAGACTTCATTGTTTATCAGCTTTTATCAGCCTTTCAGAATCTGATCTGTGACCAGTTTTGTTCCCTCTGTCCTTAAAAGCTAAATCGAGATTTACTGGGTCATATGACCTGACTAGCACCCCAGATCAGCAGTGCGTTTCTGAGCAGCTTTACCAATACGACCCCAGCTGTTTCCCCCCTGATCCTGCCTGATGACTGCGTGACCTCTCTGACTAGGGCAAGCGGCGGATATTTGCCGTGGCGGTGTTGCAGTCACAGCGAAGTTCATACACGTACGGACGCACACACTCAGACATAACAATGCCGCTGTGGCCTGCAGAGGCTGAGGCATTAGAGAGGTATTAGATTTGATTCCATCTGGGCAGGGACTCGCAGCCACCGCTAGGTCACCAATATCTTGATTGGATTGCTGTTTCGAAAAAAAAAACCCAACAACCAGAGGAGGGTGGAGAGACTCACAGACTGAAATATTTTCTTTCCGTATGTCGTTTCTCTGAGAACAAAGCTCAAGTACAGAGACCTGCTTTAAAGGCTATGACAGACTTATAATCATTCTTTTTTTCTTGTCCAAAATGTAGAATGTCTTACACACCCTCATACTTTTCTTGTTTCTCTTCTCAGTTCCTTTGGAGTAGCGTTTAGGTCTCATTCATTTGTTACGGCTGTGCGTTCTTAGCCTCATGAAATAGAGAGGAATGTCTGGGAGCAGGAGTCCCCAGCATTGTTAAATCAGTAATAGATTGATAAATGATTTCATATGTGCTGTTATGATGTGACCAGCATCCACGTTTAATTTGACAAATGATCACAAATTGTACATAACCTATTTTGAAATGCATCCAGCTGGCCATGCACAGAGGCTGCGAGAGGAACTGGGACTTCTGAAGGCAACACAATGTATTATGACTCAATATTATTTTGTTTATGAAAAGGAAAGCCTGCTGCACTGCTTTTGCAGACTTTGTCAATGTAAAGCTTTTTATTTATCCAATTCATTTAAAGTTTTGTATTTAACCATTAACTCTACAGTTCAGTATAAACTATGCCTATAGTTCTGTTAAAACCCCAGTTGTGTGTATGAATAAGGGCTAAAAGTAACAATTATTCTAGATTTGCTGCCAATTGTTAGGTCATGAAATGTCAGAATATAGTTAAAATTATACATCAAAATATCCTAGATCCAAGATGACGTTTTCAAAACAAATTTAGTTTACTGTCACATAAAAAAGAGAAAGAGTGAGTTGCTGGAACCAGAGAACGTTTTGCATTTGTGCTTCAATAATGGCTTGCACAATTAATTCTTATAGTATAATTACTTAGGTATTTGTTCGTTTATATATTTATTTATTTGTGTCGCTCACTGTGTCAAGCGTCTTTGAGTTACTAGAAAAGCGCTATACAAGTCTAATGTATTATTATTATTATTATTATTATTATTATTATTATTATTATTATTATTATTATTATTATTATTATTATTATTATTATTATTATTATTATTATTATTATTATTATTATTATTATTATTATTATTATTATTATTATTATTATTATTATAATTCAGTTTAATAATTACTCTATGTACTCATGTATAGAAATGAGTTTACGGCTAAATTGAGCAAACATCTTGTACAAAAGTAAAAAAAAAACAAAAGGCAGAATTAGGAAGAAATAACTGCAACGAGGTAAATAATAGTATATTTTGTATTTAAAGTAATAAAAAACATACATGTATCTAGTGGCTTAAATATCCATTGTTGTTTTCTATGTATATATTTCTTACTCTTGTACTGTGTAATCCAACAGTACTGCAGTGCTGCCTGTGAGGTATCTGAACTGTGGTTTTTATTCTAGCTGTGTCGATCGATCTGATCTCTGATGCCAGAGGAATGCAAACAACTGCTCTCACTTACCCGGGTGGAGAGAGAACCTATAATCAATGTTTTATATATATATATATATATATATATATATATATATATATATATATATATAGGTATAACAACAGGTCAAATCACTACATGTATGTGAAAAGTGATGCTCGTAGTGACAAACCCACAGAAAAAGATCCCCTACCTCTGCAGTTCTCCTTAGCTCTACTGAGCCTTTTAGCATCTTTCAGATAATTGTCTTGGTTTTAGTGTAATTACCAGAGCCAGCAGGCAGCTGCTGTCAGTAAAATGCTCTCAAAACTCAATCTACACTACCTGTCCTACCCCAACATGTAACATGTTTGTTTGTTTTTGCACCAGAATTGCACTCCAGGGACAATAAAGATAATTGAATTGAATGTAATTATATTTAGTTGGTGGAGACCAAAATCAGAGCTTAAAGAAAATTGTGAGTATTGGACATACAACTCGAAATGAATACTAATGTTGCTCTGTATCGGCTAGATGTGCAAATAAGGGACTATTGAGTTTGCTACAGCTTAAAATGTGATGATATCAATGGTGGTGTTTACAGTTCTGCTGTCCCTAAGTGAAACAAATTATATAACAAGTACCACCAGGAGTGTATGAGTGTGAACAGAGGTAATTACATCCTCTGAAATGGTTTTAGGCTGTAAGTAAAAGTCTTGGAAAACCTATACTTTAAGTTTTCTCACCAGATCCAGATTCCAAATTGAGCTCATCTTACTTTAGAATCACTTTTCATTTGTTTTGTGTCTGCAGTGGTGTCTAATTAAAATCAACCAAAGAACCAATCTCTAGAAGAAGAGCTGATTAAACATGTATCCCCTTTGATTGTATCATTACTTTATCCTGTCAGAACTCATGTTGTACCATTACCATACCTGTCAACATTGGAATTTCAAAATAAGGGACATTTTTTGGCAGACTCCGCCCATATGTTAACAGCTCTCAGCCCCCCAGCCCCCACCCATATAATGTAAATGTAAACACATAAGGGACAGTTATATACATTCAGGAAATACACGTTTATGTAAAGTATGTATTTTATTTTTTTGTTATTATCATCAATTTATTTGAGTAGTAGTGTGGCTTTTGTTTCCCCCGACGAGGACTTCCTTGCGATGTCAGAGTCGGGAAACATGTCCGCTACACTGCGACTGAAATCATCGCAGAAGCTGAAGGCTACATTATTTTTAGCGCAAAGCATCGACATCTTTCCCTCAGCTTTGGTCACTTGGTTTACCTCCGACACAGTTCTTGTCACACATGAAGTCATTGACAGTGTATGTGTTTGTGCTTGGATGATTTTTCTTGCTGGCGAACATCGCTTATTCCGCCGTGTGCGATGCTAACATCTGAATGACACACTTTACAAAAAGCACAAGTTGTCCCGACTCTGCTTTTTATTAAATAAGGGAAGGCCCCCTCCCATTTGGTACTTACATAAAGTTTTAACTTGTTTGGCAGGTACAACTGCGTCTCCATCTATCTCCCGTTCACTGTGACTCTCATCATATGTTTTCTTCTTCTTATGTGTTATTGTTCCTGTTTTCTTCTTCTGTGTGTTTACTGGCGGATAACGTTTTTCAGCTCATGTTAAACATAATACTGCCACCTGCTCTACCGGAGGCCACTTTTTTTTTTGGAAAGGTTTAAAATACGGGATAATATTTAAACGGGAGAAAAACGGGATAAAAGTAAAAATACGGGATAATCCCGGGAAAAACGGGAGGGTTGACAGGTACGACCATTACAGCTGCCACACGGATGTCTCCCTCCTGCTTTTTTATATGGATTTCATTCACTGATTCATTCACAAGGAAACACTGGAATCAAACACCTCAAAAAATAATGTCTACAGCTGCCTTCCACACTGAAACCTCATCCACTCTCCTGCAGCTCAGTCTCTGAGGAATATAAAATAAAACCGCAATCATAGTGATAACAGGGTTTTTTAGAAATAACATACTAGGGAAGACAGCGAGAAAAGACAAGTTTCCACAGCTCTACCACAGGGAATATGAAATCTAAAGAAATACTGATTGGAAAGAGAAGGATGGAGAGGCAGACAGAGAGTCGCTGGCTGAGTTTGACGAGACTTAAACTGACGGAGACTTTTCCATCAGTAACAGGAAGTTAAATGATTCACAGAAGCAGAGACTCTGCTGCAATTCCCTTTGAAAATCTATTTACAGATATTCAATTAGTCATGTGCATCCTATGCAAACGTCTTGATTCACTGTGACCTTCTAATATCTCCATGACAGGACATGGATTTACTTTTAGATGTGTATTAGAGCTCTAATTTATTTCAGTGTGGTGAAATAACTGGTACCACACACGATGTGTTTGAAGCCAACAGGACGTAATGTATTGGAATAAATCACTTCAGGGCTCCAAAGTTACTACAATATATAGTAACACTTTATAATACAGCCTGCAGTGTAATTCTGTTGTGTCAATCAGGTATCAAAAACATACTTATTGCTACGGGCACCTAAATGTAGCAGAAGAAAACAAGACTATGGGGAACAATGGAGTACAAATTGGGCATTTTGGGGGAAAGGAGAAACAAATTATACTTTCTGGCACCCATGGGGCACAGTACTGGGAAACAAAACTCAAGGTTGGTGTAAAATGTTGTTAACAACACTTATATTCTGTGCAAGTAATTATGGCATGTTATATTTTACAGTCGCAGTATGCTACTAAAACAGTACAGTACTGAACAACACTGGGGTACAGCAATGTAGTATTGGGGGGTAGGAAGCTTGAAGAAAAGGGGTACAAATCTTGGAATAATGAGGGATTTGTTAATGGAGTACAGCTACATGCTTACAGGGGATTTAACAGGTTAAACGCAGCATAGGCGATTTAGCCTCCCAGTTTATGTTCTGTGGTTGGAGTACAGTGTAGGTGCTGTTCTTTATGGTAATGGAGTACAATAAAAGTGAATGCTTTTACCCTTTGCTCTTGGCAGTTATTAGGTGAGCTTGCCCAAACTACAGGTGCTACAGATATATAATTGTTATAGAGGGCATTTGAACACCAGTAGGAATTTGTAATTGTTTTATTGATAACTGATTCATGCAATTAAATTACACAGTAGACCACAGGCTGTATGAGTCTTACCTAATACATCCTGTGGGGGACATGAATGTCGGCGCACAATTGCATGAAAATCCATCTAATAGTAAAAGTCAGGGGATTACCAAAACCATTGGGGTTTTGGTTCTTGAAGGATCTTTTAGAAATCAAAAATATCATTCATGACAATCCACCCAACACTTATTAAAATACTTAATCCAACTGGCAACATTGCCACCCTCAGGTCACTGGCTAAAAAATAAACTACACATGACCACTTGAATACAGATAGATACATTCTCAGGAGAAATCACAAATGGAAAATGAGCTGCGACCTCAGTGGAATAATAAGTAAGCAAGTCGTAATTACATTTTCATTCATCACATCACATGTTCAAGGCTGCATCGTTCACATGATGTATTTTTTTACATCAAGCTTTGTCAAACAAGATTTAATTGCTGGAAATGAATGGTTCACCACAGAGTATTTAGACCTGTCTATTCAGAGAAGGCGGCAGGTTGTTCAGTAGATTCCTAGCTGCTGCTGATAGCTAAAGGTCTGTGTAAATGAGGCAACGCTGATTGATAGCCACATCATTAGGTAACGTGAAATAAAGGTGTGAGAAGTGCAGGAGGAGAGAGAGTAATGAAGCAACATGAAGCGCTGCAGTGTTTGAACCTGGAGGCACCGAACATGTTGTTGTGAGTCGGAAAAAGAAAAAGTTGAGGTAAAATGGAGACACTGGTTAGGATTATGACGTCTGGTGTTGATGCACTGAAGGCCATTAGGCTCCGGAGCCTTAGGGGTCCAATCAAATGCAATGTATTCAATGCACCTACTGCGGCCTTCAACTCTCCGATAAGGGCTTTCTAGAGCCAACTGACAGCTTTGTTATTCAGATAGTGGAGCCAGTTTGTGAGCACAGCAGTTTCTGGCTTTGCCTCAAAGTGAAGGAGAGCTGCTCAGAAGCGATGCAATTAGCCACAAGGACAGTGACATATTGTTCTCTTTCTCTGCCTCCACCTCTCCTCCGCCTTGTCATTTGTGCACCTCTCTATCTGTCACGTCCACTTGCGCACATTAATAAAACAATGAATGCACAAAACAGTAGGGGCACTTGCTCTTTTTGGGTAAGTGCAATGATGAGGTGCAACCTGGTAAAAGTGATTATTTTGTTCAATCAAGTCGGTGCCACAAAAGAGGAGGTGACGCTAAAGCGGAGAGGACGAAGCTTTTTTAGTATTAAGAGTTAGGATTTTTGACATGTCAATGCTGAGAGGACAATGTGGATTTATTAATTATATTGTCGAAGTGAGTGAATAATTCGGATCTTTTGCACCACAATTAAGAAACATATATGTGGGGAAAGGTTTCAAGCTAAAGGGAGAATCATTGAGCGCATGCTTATAGTGTCCAGCTGGTGTTTTGGACCGATAGCTAATGAGCAGAATTATAGGATAATGGGTCTTATTTTCGTAGATATTTTTCCCATCCCATTGTACTGGTCGAGTTGATTGCTGAGAAAGAGAAAACTGACGAACAGTGATCTCCCGTGTTAAAATCCAACATTTAGTCGACCCATCTATTCCACTCAGACTTCGTCTTTTGCTCCTGACCGACAGGAGTCATAAATCCTGAGGCCGTCAGAGGACTTTTTCCTCTAACGAACAAATGTTTTTTGGCAGAAACAACTAATGATGTCTCAAAATAAGATTTGTTTTTGTTAAAAAAAAAACAGAATCATCATTTAATGAGGAAGACTGGAGGTTGACACCTTGCTCAAGGGTATGGTGACATCCACTTACCTCACCCACTGTTTTGAACCAGTACCTTTAACCAGTAACCAGTACCTTTTTACCTTTTTACCTTCCAAGTGAAAGTTAAAAAGTAGACAAATCTAAGAGCTTTGGAGTTTCACTCTGTCTCTTTTCCCTTTGTCCCTCTCATCCCTCTAACCGGGTTTGCTTGAGGAGTGTTAGACTGACAGTATTGGGGCAGGGCTGTACTGCCCTGGCTTTTTTTTTTAACATCTAGCTGCCGGCAGAATGTGCTGTGCTTCCTCTTCGGATTGAGGGTCTTGAATTCTGGGCACCAGACCTTATTAACATACAGTGGAGCTCCAACAGATGCCTGGCACCAGTGTTTCCTGTAGGATGGTTTCTAGCTGTGTTTGGCCGGTGGGCGTAATTTATGTTCTGAAGCCGAGGTTTGATCCTATGCCAAAAATAAAAGCGGAGTCCATGATTTCACTGCTATTACAATATACTGCATTGATACTGTATATTAGATGTGTTTTCTTTTATGTTGTTCCAGATTGCATATACAGTAACAGTCTACCCTTCCATCCTTACCTACACTTTTGTGTATTGAGCTGTGAACTCATCTCAAACCTCTTTTTTTCAAATGACTTTTTTCTATAACATTTCATGCGTTTTTTTAAATGTACACACTGGGGAAAAATGTTTGACCTTCTGATGTGCTTTCCAGTGTCTTTTGTTCTCATATGGCTATGCACATCCAGTTCCAGTAGGAAGCAGTAAACACATTTTGATTCCATATCTAAACAACACGCAATGGAACTAAATAAGGTACTGCAGGGGGGGGTCGCAAAATTGTTGCCTCTTCTATACAATATATACAGTAGGGGGTCCCTTCTCCACGCTACACCAGTTTGGGGGTCCTTGGACTGAAGACCCCTGCTCTAGACTACATACAACATTTTATTTTGTCCTGCCGTCTTACACTGTGGCATTGTGTCCAGAGTTCAGTGATCTTCTCAAATGTCTCATTTATATGTTTCTTGTTGTTTTCTAACATCCTTAACATGGTTGTGTTTTAATGTGAGACGTGTTACAGCAAGACCTTTGTAGGTGACCTACGATAACATCGCGATCAGCAGAGTATTTAACTGCTTTAACGGTTTCTCTCCCTCCTCCAGGTGGTGGTGAAAACTCGCACAGGAGTACCAGACAGAGAAGAAGAGGCTGAAGGTTCCCAAGGTGGAGGAGTTCACCATCAGCTTTACTGACGGGGTGTCTGAGAGACTTAAGGTAAGAACAAATGAGTTTGTGAACTTGTGATGAATGAAGTGATCCGATATGCCGGATCTGGATCTGCACGGATCCTGTTCTGTTAAGGGGATAAGGGATTGGCTTTTAACAGTTTCTGATATCAGTTGCATTTATTCAGAACTGGTATCGGATCCGTTCTCGTTTTCGGCTGATATCCTGATATTGGTTTAGGAAGAGCGGTGCTTTCCGAAAGAAGTCAAACTGTACTTGGTCTGTGACTCACATTTCTTGTGTGTGGGTTTTAATATGACCTTTGGCTTTAATTAGAAGCAGGATATTTCCAAAATAGAATAGAATGTGACCCGGTTGAACGGCCGGCTTGGTTTAGAAATACATCTGCAACCAACTCAGACAGTTTGCTGTGTAAATACTCAGGAGGTAGAGCTGTGAGCAGAAGTGCAGACTAACAAATGGAAGCATTGGTAATGATATGATCACCTCATAGAGGACATGAAGTAATACTTTTACTTCAGAAGGGATAAGAATGAGGTTTATTGCCAAGCACTTACAAGAAATGTGCTTTGGTGTACAATAAGCAATTAACATATTAAGAGGTAGCTTGTGATAAAGTCTTATTGATTAAATAATATCATCATTTATTTATTGATTACATTTTGTATTTAATATACTGTATATAGGAATTTGAAAAGTAAATAGGAACTAAAGCTGTCGGATAAATGTAGTGCAGTAAAGAATACATTATTCTATAATATAAAAAGTATCTCAAATTTGTACTTAAGTACAGTACTTATTATTTCGCACTACTCCTTCCCGGCAAAGAGTAGCAGGTGACTTCAGCGGTGTGTGTGTGTGTGTGTGTGTGTGTGTGTGTGTGTGTGTATGTGTGTGTGTGTGTGTGTGTGTGTGTGAATCACTGAGCCACCAGTCCGAAAATATCTACATCACCCGGCGCTGTCTGTACAATTCTTCTGTCGTTAGGGGAGACCAAAGAGAACTCACGTTGTCATGGCAGCACAGATAACCTCCCTCCATGGCAACCCTGACTGAGAGCGAGAGAGCGAGAGAGAGAGAGAGACAGAGAGAGAGAGAGAGATGAGAGAAGTGTGCAAGTGGAGGTGTGCAAATTTCTAAGTGTGTGTGTGTGTGTGTGTGTGTGTGTGTGTGTGTGTGTGTGTGTGTGTGTGGTGTGTGTGTGTGTGTATAAGAGAGATGTAACACTGGCCTGAAAGGTCCTTCAAAGTAAAGGAGAACAGAATGGCACAAAAAGAGGCTGTGAGAGCACGGAGCCAAGGTGAAGTGCAGAACTGCATCACTTAGGCCTCTCCAGCCTCCAAAACGCTGCAATGAGCTCGGTGTTTTGGAAATGGCAGCATCGGTGGACAAGTATGTTAGGAGTCCTCTATGTAGAGAAAAGATCTTTTGTGTCCATGAAGTCCTGCAGTCCCTTATTGATTTCCTTTTATGAACTATATTTGACATGCGACTGGTTGAGTGGGGGATATGGATTAAAATCTTCTACCACAGGATGTAATATACTTTTTAATGTTAAATCCTAATTTTGATATATACAGTATCATGATAAGAAATTCAATTGAGAAATGTTGTATTTGATGGTAATATCTATTTTTGACTAATATATAATATAAAACGATTTTAATACTTGAACAATTGAGGTAAATCATCACATTGACTTGTAATGTTTCCCACAAAGGCCTAATAAACCAGCAATATTATAGGGATCTCTGAGAGCTGATTATTTGTACAACTTTGTACGGCAATTAGCAATTATGAGAAGTCTGCATTTTAAACAAATACAGTGTTTATTATATAGATTTTGAATAGGCTAAATACTAAATGCTACATTAGCTGTTACTAGCATAACATACACAAACCTCTGACTAAACTAACAGCGAGGGGAGTTGCATAGTGGGTGAAGACAACATCCTGGTTTTTCTGCATCGATTTTGATCTTTTCCTTTTTAAAACACGTCATCGGGAGTCAGACAATGTAATTCAGTAGTGATGCTAAATCAGTGAAGTACTCTCCTTGACAGGTGTTTTAGGAGACTTGTGGATATGTGACACATGCCGTAAAGGAAACAAACCAGGACACAATGCTGAGGCAACTTGTTAGAAATTGTTGCTCATCAGAGTTGCTCCCAAATGTTGCAGCAGACTTAACTGTCATCTCTGGCTTGCCACACCGTATCAGCTTTTGTTAGGCAGAAATGCATTTCAGTCTGTGTGATTTTGTGCGATGTCGGTTCGTTTTGGCTGCTCAACTGAAAGGGTTGCTTTGCTTGACTGACAGAGCTGATTCTGCACACACACACACACACACACACACACACACACACAAACACACACACACACATGCTGTGCAGTGCAAAGCAAACATTTCTGGATGAAAAGCTTGCACATCTCTTCTCTCTTCAAAGCTTTGCAGATTGTGTTGATGGATGAAGAGCTCAGAGTGTAATCTGCCCTCCCTCACCGCCTCGCTCCTGCTTACCACTCTCCACCCTTTTCTCCACTTCTCTCTCCTTCCCTGCCGCTGCTTTCTTTCCTCTCCTCACATGTTTTTGCTTACTGCGTTGCTTTTTCCTTTTTGATTAAAACTGCTTTATTTTTGAAACGCACTGCGGCCTGTTTTCATAAAAGACAAACGTTTAGTTGCAGCTTTTAATCCTCAGCGGCACACATGGCGATGACAGTGTTACTGTCAACACAGAGTTATCCTTCTGTAAAGGAAAGCAGACAGAAATAGAAGCGGGGAAAAGACAGACACGTTTTATATCCACAATGCATTGTTGCCTAAAGAATAAAGCATCAAAAAGATGAAATACAGTTATAATTTGGTGGAAGTCGTGCATAAGAGCAGATATACAGTGATGAGCTACCTCCTCCCTGCTTGCCTCTCTCATCCATTTCCTCTTCCCTTCATCTCTGTGTATTTCCCAAAGATTCCTCCCTTTAGACCAAGTTCATGTGTCATTTCTTACCGTGTTCCAGTCCCCTTCCTTTCCCTCCCTCCTACTCTCATCCTGTCCCTCGCCACCTGCCTTTTACCCTCCTCCCTCCGTCTCTCTTTCTGTCTTTCTGATTACTCCCAGCAGACCTGAGATACAGCGTATCCCCTGTAGTTGTTTTGTTCCATTAACGGACCGAGGAGGGCATGTTTCCTCCCCATTAACTATGTGAAATAAAGCCAGACTACAAGCTCCTGAATTTCCCTGCATGTCGAGCTAACAGAACCTGGAGAGGTCTCAGTGAGATGGAGTCTGTTCACATATATAATGTTTTTAAAACCTCTCCTGTAGCTTGTACCACATAGAGAGAAACAATTACACCGGTAAAGATAAATTAATTTTCCTTGTCAAAAAATGTCCAATAAAAAATATTGAAATCCCATTGGCCTCAAAAATTCAATATTGATTGGGATCCAATAAGAAGGATGACATTGAGGATGAAAAAAGAGGCTGCATGGAGGTAGTTGCTGTGTTTTTGTGATTTAAATTCAGCTCATGACCTTTGTTACAAAACGTCTATTCTCTGTCTCATCCATTTTTGCACCACGCTCAACTGCAGACTTTCTGATAAAAAAGTAAATGCCTTGAAGAGCGTCCTGGAAAATGAAGACTTGGAAGAGAAGGAAAAGATTAGTCTGGCGGGGATTGCAAGATGCAGGTGTAGAAATTGATGAAAGTGAGATTTAATTGGTGTTGTCCTGCTTGGTTTCTGGCTCGCACGCTATCCAGAAAACACAGTGTAATTAGCCGGCTCTTGCCCCACACACACCGATTCAAACCTACATGCACACACCCACCCCTAGGACTGACACTCCAGCACAAACCTCATCATGCACACACAGACACAGACACATGACCACATGACAGCGGCGTGACTGCCAAGCCGAAACCCGCTCGGTGCCAGGAGAAGTTAGCGGGCCTGCAGGTAGCGACGGGAGAGGCTGCTATGGTCCAAAACAATTATCCCATTATTACCTCCACTTCACCTTCTGATAAAAGCTTTGCTGCAATCTGCCGCCTCCACAGAAGGCCTCCACTGTTTGTCAGGTTGGAGGTAATTACTGCTGTGGTTCGAAACCTCGCACAGCCTTCTATTCCACGTATTGTTCTTCCTTGTTTTGTATGGATGACTAAAAGTATGCTCATTAGGGAGCATTCAGAGCCGCTATCTACTCTCAGTTCAACACCCACACTGATGCGCACACACCCACACACACACACACACACACACACACACACACACACATTTATTCAAGTGAGCAACTGATTGACCTTTAGCATTCGTATTATACTGTTGAATGAGGGAGAATATCAGAGGGTGGGGAAGAAGATCCTTTTTTCTTTCTTTCTGGTGATGGAGGAACAGTGTCTAAACTCCTATTTTGCCTTCAGAGTACAACAAGTTTTAATGTGTTTGTATGACAGAATCAACTTCCGCTATGTTTTTTTTTATCTTTACATTTTTCTTTGCGCTGCAAATGTTACTTTTAAAACCCGATTTTCACTCTGAATCTTATACTATTAATCTTTATCAGATTTCCACTTAATAATGTTCTATACACTTATACGTTCCCATTTTCTTAAAACTAAAAAAACATCACTAATATTCTACAGCCATGTTGTGAGGCTATATTTGAACTAAATGTCAGCATGCTAACTTGCGCACAATAACAATGCTAACATGCTAATTATTAGCAGGTATACAATAATTTAGTTTAGCATGTCAACATAATTAGTGATAATAACAAAGTTCAGCTGAGGTTGATGAGAGCGTTATTTGGTCATAAACCAGTATCGGCCTACGGGACAATTTGTAAATTTGACCTCAAGTAAAGCTATGAAGTTAAGGGATCACCAACGTTATTATAATTCCTCCTGAGGGGGACATGAAAGAATGTCTGTACATGTTTGTGGAAATATGTTCAATAGTTGTCTCTCTTAGCATCTTGGGTTATATTCATACTCATATATAAAAGTGGATATGTGATGCATTCAAAAGAACTCAATTTTAATCAGAACAAAAACAACTATGACCATAAGAACCTTATGGGAGACTTTGAAAGGTATATTGGCTCTGTATGATTACATTTAGACAACCTAAGGTCTATATGTCTGAGAGTTATCTATTTATAGCACACACTGGAACTAGTTTAGTTAAGTCCTGTGCACCTCAGCAGCTGTGGGTTTGCCTAAAGGCAGCATGTAATTGGTAACAGAGATGAGGGTTTGTTAATCTGCCAACCTTCCTGGCTACATATCGTTGTTTGGCTAATCTTCTCTTCTTCTCATCTCCTTTGTTCCTCCATGTCCAGCTGTGTCATTCCCGCTCTCTCCATCAAGTTGTTGCTCCTTCACCTTCTCTCCCTCTCACCATCTGTCCAGCTCACACTTTTGTTTGCCATTTTGTGTCCTTCCACCCTCTTCCATCTCCCTTATCTCCGAGTCAAAAATCAGGGGCAGCACACTCATGAAATTCAGTTCTGGGAAGCATTTTTCAACATTTGCAACACACAGTTCCTGTTATAACCGTGCCAGCTCCTATTGGCAGATATTCACAGACTTCGTCATTGTTCAAAATTGGCTTCTGATAAAATGAACTAGCCAGATGTGATTCCTAGATCTTAGAGCCTTGGCTTGCGCACTTGAAGTACACACACTTTGAGTTGCTGACCATCATTGTGAAATGATGAATTGGTTCAGGCTGCGATGGCCTCAGCTGAATATGATGGTTGTATTGGCTTTACATGAGCGAGTTATCAGTGTAAAACAGACAGGAAGAGGATGCTGCTAACAGGCTGGAAATTGTAAAACTTTGTAAATCAAAACCAGCATACAGCTGGATGGTTCCGTACGTGCGTCTTCACGCTCCGCTGGACCACAAACTAACAGTCCTGGTTAGGTCAGCCTGACGTACCAAAGCCGAAACAAGTCTGAGTCATTTGTCACTGCAAAGAGGTCCCCTGTGTCAGCTGACAGACACTTAGAAAGGCCGAGCGGACAGACAACTTGCCAGATAGAAAGGCAGAGAGACAGATAACAACAGAGACAGACATCGCTGCCATGTGAAGGGTATTTGGGATGATTTATAAGTCCAGATGGCTTCCGTTCTGCTCTACATCTTGCTTCAGATCCCATATCAAGCAGCACCTCAAAATGACGGCAGATTCCAATCATTGTTTGACTGTCAATATCAGCAGATGTGAATACATGTACGTATAAATCATCTCTCTTACCTATTCCCTAACAGTTATTCAGGTTTCATCTCAAAGGTCAAAGAGGGAATCAGATTTGTGATTACAGAAAAAGAATCATAAATCCATCTAAGACTGACCATCCTGGCTTGTTGTTATACAAGGAAGCGGTGGCGGCTGCATCCAAACTCTATTGTATGACTTATGATAATAACTCAGTTGTCAGGGGTTGCCAAGGCTAAAAAGGATTTCGGAGCCTGATCGATGACCAACGAGCACACGCAGTCTGACAGCATTAAATCTCTTTGCACTCATATTCATATGCAGCCTGATTTGTTTAAGTGTTCTGTATCAGTCAGCTCAGGGTAGGAATGGTAGCGGTCCAATCTATCCCATTCTGTTTTACCAGATTCTTAGTGAGGGGATTGAATCAAGTCACAGTTTTTTTTTTAGACATAATTGGTTGGTTGGAAACTGCCTGCGAACATAATTATCTATGTATTTTGTTTTGATAGCTAGCAGGTTATCTCTAAAACCTGTGAGCATATTTCAATAAAATTAGGCCATTGCCGGAGGAAAAAGTAATTAGTGCCTGGTGCTGATCCAGCAATATTCAAAGGATGTTTTAACGTTGCAAGAAAAGACATTTTTCAAAACTGTTTTTGCTTTTTTTCATCTGATTTATTGCAGTTACTTGAATAAAATAATACCTGGCACGTGTTCCTGATGATTAATGCACGTTGCTGCTTAGCTGAGATTTGTGATCTCTGGGTGCTTTCCAGTTTTTTAAAATAAAACTAAAAGTATGTGCAGTCAAAAATGTTTTTACTGGTTTACAAAGGTATAGTTCTAGACTAGGTTTCATCATCAGTACCAGTGTGGCTCAGTGCATCCCTCATTTGAAAACAAATCATTATCGTCCCAAACCTTAACCCAGTCATGTTTGTGCTTTACCTTAAACAAACCTTCACCGATTAAACAAGGATTTTACTTTGCAATAGGGATTTGAAACCGTCTAATTCAGGTGAAATGTTGTTACCTTTAGTCTCTTCCACAATGTGTGGGATTAAAATGTAATCTTTTAATTGAAGCCCTACGCAGATATGATGCATTTTAGGCAGATAAGACTCAAAGAACACATTCCGGCTGCTTAGCTGAGGACGTTCGGTTCATGGCCAGTCAAAATCTGTTCACCTTGCCACAATAGAAATGGAGACGTGAGCCACGCTTTGATGTTTCCATCTTGATAAAATGAGGAAGGAAAGCGAGCGGTCATTGTGCGCTCCGTCCTCAGCCAGAGTCCTTCACTTTGCTGCTGTTGTTCTGACAAGCTGAGCCATGGGAGCAATTAGGAGAGAGACAGACTGCGGATGACTAGTCCGACCCTCCACTTCTCACTCCTCCTGTTGTTGCCTCTCACTTTAACATCTGTCCTTGCAATCGATCCAGCCATCTCTACCGTATATATATTACTCATGCTGTATTCGCAGTCCAGACATCCGCAGTATTCACTGTCTTCATTTATTATTAGTATCATTAATCGTCTTTCTGTGCTATTATCATAATTATTATTCATGTTCCTTTGGTTCCCCATTTATAATTTATGGCTGATGAACCACATATTCTGAACATCATTTCTACTATGAAGTGTGATGGCTGAAATACTCTCATCACTTTCAGCTGACTGTGAAATGGTAAACATTGTGTGTTTTGGCAGCTAACGTCTTCTCCCCATCATCTGTTTTACCCCTAATGCTTTGCTCTTCGAGACAAATCCTCACATTTCCCACTGGATTCATATCCCTCCACAAAATCTTTGCAGCTACTCACTCTAAATTCAGTAATCTGTCTCGTCAACCTTTAATTTCTTCTCTGAACACCGTTCTCTTGTGATTGTGGTTGTTCGGGTCCCATGGTTCTCATGACCTCGCCATTGTTTTCATGCAATGTTGGATCCAATACCTGAAGTTCTTTTTAAATGTTGTACTCACTGTAGATTGCTCTGGTTAATAACATTACATAAATAGCAAAAATATTGTTTAAATGACTATTTAAAAAGTCTTTGCAGCCATTAAGAGACCAGAAGTATAGCATTTGATAATGATAAAAATCATACTGGTGATACCTTTTTGAATTGCTGTTTGTACGTGTTTTAAAGGGGTCAACACATTACATAAATATTACAAACAAAATCCAAGAATTTCATAATTATAATAAAACAATTTTTTTTTTTTTAATGTATCCGTCAACATGACTTGCAAACCTACACACATTAACAGTGACGAAATAGCAACCAAGCACATTTATTCACACACACACACACACACACACACACACACACAAACACACACACACACACACACACACACACACACACACACACACACACACACACACACACACACACACACACAGATGTCTGCATGGTGAACATATGCAGGAACATAAAAAATACTCAGGAGACTCAGTGCTGCGGATACATTAGAGTAATGAACCATGTCTTGTGATGTAAACAACATTTTAGAAATGTCCTGTGTGTGTGTGTGTTTGTGTGTGTGTGTGTGTGTGTGTGTGTGTGTGTGTGTGTGTGTGTGTGTGTGTGTGTGTGTGTGTGTGTGTGTGTGTGTGTGTGTGGAGGCGGGTCCCATCTCATTAATAATATCTCCGCTCTAGCAACATCTTCATCCTGCAGAGTAGAAGCTGATTAGCAAAACTAATCCAGATGTTTAGTATCTCCTCAGAGACGTTGATTCATAATTAGTGTCTGTTTGATTGTGTTTTTGTGTGTGCAAGCTCCTGTGTTCACATTATTGAGGATGCATTTGGATTTATAGTCAATATTGATTAGTATTGTCTATTTTCTTAGTGCACATGTTATATAGGTCAGGGCACAGTAGGTTTCAGTTCATATTTTAAGAGCCACTGAGCTTCATCACGCCCCTGGAAAAGAGAAACATGTTTATTCATTGTGCTCTTTTTAATGCCTTTTTTGTGTTTGTCTCTTTCACCCTTGTCTGTCATTTTAAGCCCACCTGCTATTTGATTTGGAGTCTATCCCCCAAGAGCACATTCTCCTCTAACCAATACGGCAGCGTGCCACGACACAACCTTTGAAGTTTTGTCTCCATAGAGACCTTTCTTAATTGGGATACATTAGCATAATTAGCATCTATCTCCTGCTGAACATGCACTCTTCCACTGCACTGAACTTGTGGATACTGCATGCATGAGAGAGAAAGACTTTTGTCTGTTCTACAAAACAGCAGACATAAAAAACTATCTATATTCAATATATACATATTGCAGTCAGACCCTCTAATTGTAAATGTAGCCTCATGTTGCCCCCAAACGTTTCTAAAAAGCATTATTCCTAAGAAAAGTCCTGAAACACAATACATGATATGGAGGCTGATTATTATCCTAACTTTACCATGAACACTGGTTTTTCAGATTGTGAAGACTCTGCGGCAGTCTCTGAAAAATAGGCCAAGTCACCATGGACAGTCAGCACGTTATCTTTCAGTGTGCCGGATTTAAATCTCTTGTCTCCCAGTTTAGAATCAGACCAGTTGGATCCTTTGAGATTACATCGGAAACTTATGATTTATACGTGTCACATTGACTAATATGGATGTGGTCCTGTGGTTTAAAGGGCCAGTTGTGTAACATTTTGGGGGTCTTTTAGCAGAAATGGAATATAATATTCATAAATATGTTTTCATTCTTGAAACTAAGATTTTTTTTTGTTACCCTAGAACAGGGGTAGCCAACGCGGTTCCCGCAGTGACCACGTGAGTCGCCCGCAGAGCATGTTCTAAAAATAGCACTAGTCACCATGGAGCTCAAATTTGTATTGAATTGTTTTTTTTTTTTATCAATGACACTTGAATTATTCTTTATTTTAAAATGACAATATTGAATATAGAATTTAAAAAACAATTTATTTATATGAACTCTGACCCTGTAAGCTAAATCTCCATTACCCTTTTCGCTGAGACAAGCTAGCGGGAGCAGCTACGGTGGGGCGCGAGGTTCGTTGTTTACGCTAAACATGGCAGAAAAGCGAAAGAAAACGAACTATTTTCACAATAATTGGGAGGAAGAAAAGTGTGTAGGTCTCATTTGCGGAGCGACGGCACATTGTGGAGACACTTCGGTACGTGTCACAGAAGCTACCATGCTAACTAACTAACTGCACACCTGCAGTTAAAGGCAGCTTTGAGCAGCAGCATCTGTTTTCACCAGGCCGGTCAACAAGTCACAGAAGCTTCACTTAGAGCTGCACATAATTTAATAAAGAACAAGAAAGCCTTTTCGGACGGAGAGGTCTTGAAAGTTGCAATGATGTTATTGAAAACACTGTTCTAAGACGAGAAGATCTCCACTGTCTCTCTCTGATGTTACAAAGTTAGTGTTTGTACAAACAGGATATGATTTGAAGATGTGACAGTTAATGATTTCCTAAATCTTTTTACAGAAGTGATGCTTTGTACTAAAATATAACTGTGTGTGATTTTGAACAAAATGCTACAAATGTGCTCATTCATACAAAACTGTCAATAAAGATATTTACAAAAACATCAGAGATGTGATAACTCTTTCAAATGTTAAAATAGATTGAGAACATAAATAAATAATGTTTAAATATCTGTTTCCTACCATGGTAAATCATTGTTAATAATCATTGTGAAGAATAATTAACATTAACATGTGATCAGACAGTCTCTTCACATATGAATATTTATTATGATTATTATTATTAATGATAATGTTATCATTAAAGGTGAACCGTGCAACTATGTTATTCAGGAAGTTTGTATCAAACAAGTAGCCCTTCCTATTCTTCAGTACCCTTGAAGTAGCTCTCTGTATCAAAAAGGTTGGTGACCCCTGTCCTAGAATAAGCCCTTCTTTTCTAAATTTCAATTTCAGTTGTTACTCGTGGGAAGCTTATACTTTTCACGGCTGGTACATTATTTAAATGTGCTCTAGTTTGTTTCTGGCTGGTATGTCTCCCTTATATCTCGAACACACACGTCTGCGGGGTGCAGAGCCCTCACTTTGCTCCTGCAAGTAAGTGCAATGGCCAACCACCAAGTCTGGTTTATAAGAAAATTCAGCATCTGCATACTGTGC
The DNA here is from genome assembly GCF_900634415.1 of Cottoperca gobio. Taxonomy (NCBI): domain Eukaryota; kingdom Metazoa; phylum Chordata; class Actinopteri; order Perciformes; family Bovichtidae; genus Cottoperca; species Cottoperca gobio. The sequence continues at coordinate 16,775,073 of NC_041368.1, forward strand.
TTTCATGAAGAAGGCTGCAGAGGATGTTCAAGAACAAAGGGTCTGTATGTCAGTCACAGAGAGGGAGATTACATTTCTTTATACCAGACAGAAACGCAGTTTTTACTGTATTTTTTTATTTGTATAAGTGGCAAAGAAGCTTGACCAAATCAGTCTTACTTCTTGAATTCTGTGATCCGAGACTGCTGTCATCAACATACACACCCTGCTGTAGCTGAATGAGCTGTTTTCTTGCATCCCAGTGACCTTTATAGAAAATGGTGAATCCGCTCACATACAAAGAAAGACAGCATGAGCACTGCATAAGTATCCACCAAGCCCATGTTCATTGTTTCTGGAAAGTATGGAACAATGCAGCTTGTTGACCTCACTAGATGAAACAAATCACCCTGCAAAGCTCAGAGGGAGACAGACCTGGGCTGACCTGAGATCAGAGGAAAATATTGTGTTTTGTCAGGTTGGCATTTTAACAGTTTGTGTTTCCATCGGAGACGCGATGCATCTCGTCAGCGTTTGTTCTTTGTTGCCACACACTAATGTAGCTGTGCTCGTCTCAGCCGGATAGCCAGCCCTCGAGAGCCCCAGTCTCCGTACACTGTCTCCTTGACATCCCTCTGCCCCGTCTCAGATACTCCGCTCTGACACAGCTGGCTCCCCAGAGATCCCTGCTTTGAGGGCTGTCTTTGTTCCACTGACTAAGAGAACTTTACAATGAGATGCTTTAGGAGCAAAGAGATTAGCCGTCACCTTCTACAGAAATATCCTGGAAGAAAATCAATAATAAAGTGAGCTCATACAGCTCTAGAAATCAATTTAGAAAACAAGTGTTTTTCTCTTGAACTGTGGCATCAAGCTGCTATCTGAAGATGAATTAAAAAAACAAGTGCTGTACTTAAGTAGTATTTGTAGGAACTAGTACTACGCCTCTGCCTTGTACAAAGAAATATTGCACTTTTTACTTTACTACATGTACGTAACATCTACAGTTACCAGTTCATTGTCATACTAAGTTGTAAAACATATAATAAGCTTATACAATCCAATGAAATTGTAAGGATTAAACTAGTGGTTCTTAACCTTTTTGGCTTGTGACCCTTTACAAAAAAAGCAAGTTTTATGTGACGCCCCTGTTCAACTTCCAGATGAATATGATTTCTCCTCTAAACGTCTCATGATGGTTTTGTTTAAATAATTGCATCAGGCTCTTACTATGGAATATTTCACAACAAATCTTATTTATCTTCTCATGACCCCTCAGATTGACCTTGTGACCCTTTGAAGGGGGCCTGGCTCCTTACTGTAGTCTGGGAACCACTGGAATAAACTCCAGAACTGTATAGAAAGTAGTTACAACAGTAACATACTTACTTATGCATCAGTTTGACTTTTAATACTTTAAGTATTAGTAGGATTTTGAATGCAGGACTACATACTTTTATACTGTTGTATTGGTACTTTTACTTAAAGGAACTGAATACCTCTTCCATCACTGAAAGACTAGGTTTAGAAATATCTTCTGAAGCCCAAATATACACAGCGCTCACCTGATGCCCTTATCCAAAACCTGCACATTTATATTCCATGTAAAATGACAGAGGAGCTCTGGGCTCTGTGTTTTGCTCGAGGACACACAGGGATCAAACCCGTGACCTTTCAGTTATCGGTCGTAGTTTCCAACCACTTGCCCTCACATGTATGCTGTTACCCATTTATTTCATTATTACACAAGTGCCTTAAGAGGATAAGAGAATCTTTCATTTACATTTTAATGTAGCTAGCTGATCCCTGACTTAAACGCTTGACCATGTGATGAATAGGTGAGGGCTTAGTGTCCTGATTACAGCCTTAAGCAGGACACATTTCCATCTGCACTGTTGAATCTTGAGGCTAGATTGGTTGGTATGGTTCCAGAGCGAACGAGTAAAGAATATTTTTTACTTTAACTTTTTAGAATTTTAATATATGAACAGTTTTTTTTTAAATGATTTACTTGTTTGGTCTGCTCCGAAAGTCTGAATCCTGCAGATGTATAATTTACAAAGATACAAAACAGAGAAAAGCTTCAAATCTTCACATGGGAGAAGCTGGAAGCAGAGAATATTTGCCATTTTTACTTAACAAATACGCCTTTTTTAAATAATAGATATAATCGATGGCCAAACCTTTAAACCTTCACTCTAACTCATTTACTGTTGGAAATTGAATCTGGTGGACATTTATTGTGTACTGGCTTTTGCTACCATCTGACCAGTGACCTTTAAGCTTTTCTCTTTTAATCGATCTTTTCAGAGGATGCCTTCTCTCCGCACTAGCTCACCCTGTCGCCGAGTTCATTAATTGCATTAATCAACAAATTTCCCTAAAGGCATCAGAGGTTATAGCAAGTATTTAATACTAGAACTTTTCTCATTTGATATTAATAGCTCTTTTTAATGCATGTATCTCAACATATCAGCACAAGGCTTCACTGTAGTGTAGCAGAAAATAATCCATGAAAACCCGGGGGACTGAGCTGCCTTTTGTGCCGCCATACAGAAGGTGTCAGAGGGTAATAGGAAGATGAATGAAAAATAGTTGTTTAAGCTTCCATCAGTGATCTATTGATTGATGCATCAACCGATATCCCATTGTGTTTGCTGCTCGCCCGCCTGCCTCTCTGTCTGTCTCTGCCACCTGCTACCAAGAGAGGGAACTAGCTTCTCCATCTGCCCCTGGATCTCCATCACTCGCTCTCTGTCTGCCTTTCTCTCACTGCTTTATTGTCTCTGTCATCTCTTTCTTTTATTTCTCACTTTGCTCCCTCTGTCACTCTGTTATCTGTTTTTATCAGCGTCATTTTTCTCTCCCACCCCTCTCCTGTCACGCACCCCCTTCCTCTCGCTCAGACACACACTTACATATTCACCTCTTTTCCTCGAGCGAATGTGAGGAGGTGTCTGTTCCCCCCATATGGCCTGTCAAGTTCCAGCAGTGAGAGTGTGGGCGGTGTGTTGCATTCTAACATAGCATGGCGTTAAAAAAAGGAGAGAAATCATATGTCGGATGGTGGTGGAATAGGCTGTGAAGATGCATATCAATTAAGGAATATGCCTTTGAATTTATGATGCAGCCATAAATAATGGGGAAGTGAAGTGTTTATTTTTGGGTAAAACATCACTTATAAATTAATAATTGTCTACAATCCAAAGGGATGCAGCATTAGACAGTAACAGGTGGTGTGTGTAATGCAAGATGTGGGTAAACATAAACAATGTTTAATATGCAGAAGAGAGAGAAACAATCCTACTGGATCTTTTCTAATCTGGTTTGATTGTTTGTTTTTTCCCATAATGCACACACACACACACACACACACACACACACGCACACGGCTACAGCTGCAGACGCTGCGATGCAGGAAGAAAGGATGGAGAAGATAAGTGCACGGAAATATGCAGAATAATTAAGTTATTTGACAGAAGAATAGCTGATTAAATGTTTTCTAAAGATGAACTACTTTTCATTTCAGTGAATGATAATTGGCTTTTGAGTTTAAATCAATCAGGGCCACTCAAGGTTTAACATGTTTAAAATGTATAGGGAGTCTAACAGGTGTCAATCCAGGAATATTTGTCTTTTGTAAAACTGAACGTTGTCAGTTTTGTGACTTGGTCAGACAAAACAAGCAATTAGATTACATCAAATTGGGCCTCTTTCTGATAAGCATATTCCCTTTTTTACTATTTATTAATTCTCTAATCTCTAACAATATTATTTCTGCTTCTTTTTCATTCAATCCAAATCTTTTTTTTTTAATGTTGTATGTAATTTATTGTTATTGCTTCTGAAAACGACTATCTTGAAAATGTAGATTTTCCTGGTTGAATAAACACTAAATAAAATAAAATAAGCTCATGTACCCTGAAATCATCAAATGTGCTGCTGCAAAAGAGAGAACCTGCGTGATCGCTTACAGAATAATACAACAGGGATAAAAGAGGCAAGGCATGTGTCTGATACATTGTAGTATTGTATTTATTGTATTTATTTTGTTCTCAAGTTTTTATTTATCAGTTCCAGTGTCATGGTGCAAACAGTGTGAATGCACAGGAGGACTGGAATGCTGGTTAAAATGCATTTTTGCATACAAACCTTGCTCAATGCAGGTTTGAATACAATCTTTGTATTTGTGTCCATGTGAATAGAAACATAAGGTTTCTATTAGTCCTGGTTGAATTAGGTGGAACAACTAAAGCCCAGCGGGTCAAACCTATCTTTACTAAAGCAGCCAATTCTTGTTAAGGACACGTTGCTCTCAGTCCAAATTATAGCAGCATGTTGTGCTTCTACCTGTATCCAAGAAAAACAAACGTCTCTCTGTTATCTGTGTCACGCAGCAAACAGGATGGTGGTTGTGTTGGTGGTGATAGTGGTGTAGGATGTCACAAACTGCAGCGCTAATGACAACAACAGCCCTATCGACTGTGTTCAACAGAAACAGGATGATGTCAATGTGGGTGGGAGAAGCTGCCATGCTGGGAGATATCATAGACTTGACCCAAAAAAAAAGAATTATTCTATTCTATTGGATTCTACTGTATTTTGTTCTATTATATTATATTGATATGATTAATGTGGCCGCATCCTTGGCACAGATTCAGCTGAGCATAATCTCATCATTGAGGAATATTGCATCAGTCCGGTAGATACTTGCAGATAAATGTATAAATCTACTTCATGCACGGGGGCAGTCTTCATCCCTGAGCTGTAGCGTTGCCCTGACGACTTCCTAAGGTTTACTGCGGAGTTCAGCCAGATTATGAATAATGGAGAAAGGTCAGGATAGATTTTTAATGGATTTATACTCCACCTGGCCACGGTTGCATCAACAGGGATCCTGGAACTGTTGCTTTGACTGCTGCTGCTGTGTGTTGAATCGACAATGAAAGTATCGCTGAACATTAACATAGGCTACACGCTCCATGCCGGAGTTAATACCAATAACCCTTTTCATGTATGTGCCAAGTCATGACCTCATTTCAAGCATCATTAAAGAGTGGTCTGATCATATATTTCCGCAGGAAGCAGTTTAATTCAATAAATAATCGGCTGAATGACGGTGGGGCTACACAGACAAATAATTGTAATTTCCTTCATTTTTGTAGCGTAAAAGAGCAAATTCCTTCAGTCATTAGCGACTTAAGTCTTCGTTTCATGTTTCAAAGTGTCTACACAAAGTTGGGTCTGTACATGCATGAAACACTGATTGCTCGCTGCGTGATACGAGGAGCTTTACATTAATCCCTCTCCTTAATAAGCTGTTTTCATGTGCATCAAAAAAGGAGCCAGGGTGGGTCTTAATCAGTCATTCTACGTCTGTTTCTGCTCCAAAAGGCGGGTCACCACGACTTTAAATGCGGCCTTTTAATGTTCGCTGTGTGTGTGATGTGGGAGATGTAATTTGCAAGAAGTGTCAGCGGCAACCGAGGCTGAGAGTCGTGTCCCCTGTTGACACCGAGTAAACAGTAATTTAGCTTGTGTGTCCCTGTCCACCCCCATAACGCCGATGGAGACTAATGATCACACCCATGTGTAATTGCTCTGACATCTCACAGTGACAGATCGTACAGAAAGCAGAACATCGGGAATGGCTTTACGCCAGGCTAGAAATGGAAAAAATAAATTAGAAATATTCACCCATTATGAAAGCATTTTTAGTTTTTTTCAACTCACTCTTAAATCTGACCTTTTAATGGCAACTTTTTATTTTATTTTGGAGTGTGCAGGGAAATGCGGCAGATACAAATATAGGCATGAACCACAAATATGCCTACATTGGAATTTGTGACTTGGAAGAAAATCCCATTTTTAAAACACAGCTATCCTTTTCACTTGATTTGCATAATTCTAATTAAATGCTCACTCAGAAGCACCCAATCAGTATGTCAAGTAGAAAGTAGGAGGAAATAAATCCTTTTATATGTTAATCTACTTTACTACGATATTGTCTAGCCTGCCAGGGAAATGAATATTTCACACCTCAAACTACAGAGAGACATTCTTATTTGCATCAGCACGCAGAAATAAATGTGCTATTTCCATCATTTTAGATTAGCTCTGCTTTTTGGCTGCTATTAAGCATTATTCACACTGCAGATGTATTTTGATTTTATCCAAGCAAATGCTGATAACATTTCATAGTTCCTTGCTGTGAAGACTGACCAGAACATTTGAGTTTGTTCCAGTAACCCTAAACCTTTAGACCAGCAATTGAAAGGCCAAACTTGAACACCTCATAACTACTTGCGGTAGATACCTACCTACGTATTTACAATAAGAAAAGGAAGAACTGTTTTTCTTTCTTCTTCTTCTCACAGTAAACAGCTGGAAGCTCATTTATCTCTCTTCGTGACTTGAGTGCACTGACAATCAGCACAGGTTTGGTGGCAGGAAGTATGCTGATTGATTTATGAGGTTGACAACTGACAACTGAAATCCATTATATTATCACCCTCATGATCATCAACACCAAAGTCAGTTAAAGAACATCAGTTTAAACAATCAAATTGATGTTCAATTCAATTCAAAAGACAAAACCTTCACACGTTAAAGGGGACTTGTGTCACATGTAGGCTCATTAGAATATACTGCCCCCCCCCCCCCCCCCCCCCATTTGAGTATCTCCATCAATCGCTTGAGAACTACCTTTGCATAAGTGCACCATATTTTCCTCGCATATTGTAGTTTTTGAACATTAAAGCAAGTAAACATGTTCTAGTAGAACACACAAAACACAAGTATGAACCTGAAAATCAGCGTAACATGTTTTTTTAATTAATAATTTGTTTGGATTAAAACAATATGTCTGTATCTGCAGAGACCTCACCCTCTGCCTGTATTTTCCTATTTTGCTTTTCTGGGCGTCAAGCTAAAGAAAAATGTAGTGACCCGGTGCCAGATTGTTCCAAGACACATAAGCGCCAAATAAACTCAAAAATAGCGAGGAGAAACACCTAACTAACAAAGCTTGTTCTAAAACGAGAGGGAATCTGGAAGCTTACAGACAAATCCTAATCATTGTGCCTTTAAGTTGCTTAGGACAAAAGTAATGTCATCATATTAGTCCACTAAAACTCAATACACAAATTAATTTAAGATCTTTATGGGAGACACAGCTTGTTATAATGAAGTACTTTATATTAAGATCACATTAAACTTCACCATCTGCATAACAGGAGGTGATATCTTTGAGGATTACAAGAAGATTTTGTGTAAACTGAGACAAGTCTGCAGTAGCTTTAGTACGCTTTGATCTTTCACTTTTGCAGAACATTTGTAATTTAATGAGCAGGGAACTTATGGAAAGTTTTCATGCATATTAATTAAACCATTATTTATTTAAGAAACCTAATTAGAAGTTCATATTTGCAATAGGCCTTTTTCACAGTAGGAACAGCACAGGTCTAAATTATGGATTTAGATGGCTGAATCCCATTTAGCCGCTTCAGTTTCAGGGTCCTGGTGTTGTACATCTCACACTATCATGTTGTGCCGGGAAGCTGGAACAGAACGGAGCCATTATTAATGTTGTGAGTAACACCTGTGCTTTTCCTAATATGACTTACACCAGGAAAGTGGATGATACCACTCTCGTTCTGAGGTTGTTACACTGGCTTCCTGTGTGTCAAATAATTGCCTTCATGATGGTTTTTAAAGCACTGAATGGTTTAGGGCCAAAATACACTTCTGCTAAATTATGAACCATCCAGATCTCTCAGGTCGTCTGGGACGGGTCTGCTCTCTGTCCCCGCACTCAAAACTAAACATGAAGAAGCAGCGTTCAGTTCAATTATCTTAAATCAAGGCTGAAGACTTTCCTGTTTGCTTATGTCTTTTATTAAATCAAACAATTATTAATTTCTTTAATAAGAGGGCTTGAAAGTTCACTGTTTACTTATCTTATTCTATTTTTATTTCCAATCTCTTTGCTCTTTAATGACTGTTTTTAATTGTCTTTAAATGCAATTTTATAACGTATTTCTTTGTCTTGATGCTTTTTAAATGTTTTGGTGTGGCTGAAATATGCTATAAAAATAAACCTGCCTTGCCTCGGATAAATCTGTAATGCTAAAGGGCACAAGTCCCAGTTCAGTGTCACAACCTAAGTCATCCGTCACGTAACTCAACAGGAGCACCTTGCCTTGAGGAGCCATTCACTACAGTCAGCGGCATCTTACTGTGCCATTTATTATGACTGCACACACACACACACACACACACACACACACACACACACACACACACACACACACACACACACACACACACACTCACACACAAGTGAACATACTCCATCTTTTTCACTGCCTCACACATATAAACCGCTCACAGTCCTGCTTTATTGCTCTGGCGCACACACTGACCAGCGTTTGTCCTCCCCCCAGGTGACGATTCTGATCATCTTGGCCCTGGCCTTCCTCGCCTGCATCGTGTTCCTGGTGGTGTATAAAGCCTTCACCTATGACCACGCCTGCCCAGATGGATTCATTTACAAGGCAAGAACCATAATTGGCTGTATTTCATTTGAAAGTGTTACAACACCCCTACTCACAGCCCAGAGAGTCAGGGGGTTAACAGGGCAGCTGGATTGAGGAGGGGGTAGAAATGTAGCCTTCACTGGATGAGTTTAGTGCAGATTTGAATGCGATTATTGATTTGATTAGTCTATAAAATATTCTAATAGGTAGAAATGTCCATCACAATATCCAATAGCGCAGATCACTTTTTTTGGCCAACCAAAAAACAAAAGATGGAGAAAAGCAGCACATTTGAAACACTTGAACTCGTAACATTTTTGCCTTTAAGGGTTGCCTCTTTATTTATACAGCCAATTAGAGACATTTTGGGAGTCAGACTTAGTGGATAGTTAGAGAAGACAGATATCACTATTATATCTATCCGTTGAATATGAAGCTACAGGCAGAAGCCATTTATATAGTTTAGTGAAAATACTGGCAACATGGTGAAACAGAGAAAATAATCCACCTACCAGCAACTCTAAAGCTCACTAATTGGAACGTTATATCTTGTTTGTTTGATCCATACAAAAGGCGAAGTGTAAGAGCAATGGAGTCTCCGATGGTTGGCTGGTCTCAGCACATAACACACTGTTAAACCAAAACTTGTTGTTCTTACAATTCATATTTTGTATGAATAAAAACATATATAGATCTAAAGTGTTAATAAGTAAGCTTAAGAGGTGCTACTATGCAGATTGTGTTTCCTTTGCCAAATCTAAATCTAAATAAAAAGTTAAAGGTGAGTGCACCATCCAGTCTCCTAAGAGAGAAAAATAAAACAACCGGCCTACTTTTACTAATTTCTGAGGTCACGTTACAGGAAGAGGCTAACAAGACTCTTCAGACAGGCAATCATCAATCGATCATATCACTGATTTAGTTATGACCAGTATATTCAAGTGTCATTTTAGACTTTTGTTCCTTGACACAGAAGACAAAGAAAGAGATTCCATTGAGGCCTCTCTCATATGCAATTAGCCATGTCGACTATTAGATGAAAATTAGACTTACTGCTTATTTGACAATAATTACCACATTATGATCACTAACTCCCCATTTATATAGCTTAGGTCGTAAAAGATAACGGCTTATACAGCCATTCTTATCCAACAATCTGCTGTCTAGATATGTACAGTATTAGTGTTGAATCTCTCCCTCTCCTCTGTTGTCTTCTCCTCTCTTCTCCTCCCTTCTCCTCTCCTCTCCTCTCCTCTCTTCTCCTCTCCTCCCATCTCTTCTCCTCTCCTCCCATCTCTTCTCCTCTCTTCTGCTCTCCTCTCCTCTCTTCTCCTCTATTGTCTTCTCCTCTCATCTCCTCTCCTCCCATCACTTCTCCTCTCTTCTCCTCTCTTCTCCTCTCCTCCCCTCCCATCTCTTCTCCTCTCTTCTGCTCTCCTCTCCTCTCTTCTCCTCTATTGTCTTCTCCTCTCATCTCCTCTCCTCCCATCTCTTCTCCTCTCTTCTCCTCTCTCCTCCTCTCCTCCCATCTCTTCTCTTCTCCTCTCCTCTCCTCCCATGTCTTCTCCTCGCTTCTCCTCCCCTCCAATCTCTTCTCCTCTCCTCCTATCTCCTCTCCTCTCTTCTTCTCCCATCTCCTCTCCTCCCACCTCTTCTCCTCACCTCCCATTCCCTCCTATCTCCTCTCCTCCCACATCTTCTCCTTTCCTCCCATCTCCACTCCTCCCACATCTTCTCCTCTCCTCCCATCTCCACTCCTCCCACATCTTCTCCTCTCTTCCCATCTCCACTCCTCTCCTACCATCTCCGCTCCTCCCACCTCTTCTCCTCTTCCCTCCCACCTCTTCTCCTCTCCTCCCACCTCTTCTCCTCTCCTCCGCCAATACTCCCTCCCCTCCGTATAGACTTCCACTGCACTGCACTTAAAGCATAAGTTTCTCTGTACTTCATGAGAGGTCACCTTGGAAGTCTGTGTCTCTGGACAAATCCTTAAGGTGGAATAAATCTAGTCTCAAGCCCACAGCCTCTGCAGGGGCTCTGACTGCAGGCTGCAGAGGTATTATTAGCAGTGTCACATGCATGTTCACCGGGTGCAAAAGTGTCGATAGAAAATCGCGCTCACACATTGTGGCACATACACTACTCAACTGCACACAAGGTTGTAAATGTTTACACACTGAAGCACCTTCTGGCCTGTGAGTCCCCTTCCTTTCTATACATTCCTACATAGATGTACTATTAGACTAAGTAATTTAAATGGATTCTTATATTTCTTCCCTATTCCTTCTAATAAAAACAGGACATATAAAATTACAGAATATAGGCTTGTTTTTTTCATCAAGTAAACAACGTTTTTGGCTGGTTTTGGTCATTATTTTACATCATTGATGAATAAATATTCTACTGGGAACCACACGGTAGCCTACATTGTTTTACTAGATACAAACAAGAGAACTTCAAATAATATGTAATATCTATAAATATCTATAAATATATATATATATATATAAATAAATGAGTGGTAAGTAGAGTTAGACCTCGAAAACAAGCAACTGTCTTATTTTGTCTGATTCCATAAATAAGATACACCTGCCATTTTCTTGGTGCAAACATGTCTTTAAAACTATGCACACTGTAACTAAAGACTTCTAATTTAAGTTAAAGAAGATTATTACAATTTCAATGGTTCAGTGGGTTTTATCTTGACCTGGTATTGTCTCAACTTGAAAACTTAGATGCTAAATGCAGCACTTTAACAATGAATTCATGGATAAACGTTCTGAACCTCACTGTTCCCTTTCTCCCTCACAGCACAAGCGGTGTATCCCAGCTTCTCTGGAGGCTTACTACGCTGCCCAGGATGCCAACTCGAGGGGCCGTTTCTACACAGTGATCAGCCACTACAGCATGGCCAAGCAGACCACCTCGCACTCGGTCTCCCCCTGGCTGCCTGGAGGGGCGGCGGGGCAGCAGCCCGACGCTAAACCCCCGAGCAGCGAGGGCCAATGAGTTAGCCGAATGGTTAAAGGGTGTTGTGAACACATGCAGACATGAAGAAACACAGACACATGTAGACGCAGACACACTCAGACATGTAGGTGAATAATTAAAGATATAGACAAAAGAGACGTACGCATCCACATCAGCTACACATATAATGCCAATATAGAGTGAACACATGCATGCAGACATAAAAACACGCGAGTACATTCTAGGTCATGTTCCGAGTTACATTGACTGCCCATTTATGTCCTCACTCTCTTTTCCCATTGAACCTTCTCTTGGGATTATCATCGTCTGCTGATGCACCACATTCATGCAAACACACACACACACACACACACACACACACACAGTCTGCTCTCTCGTTACCACGTTTTTAGTCCCTTGCTCTAATTTATTATTTATTGACTGTATTGATATATTTATTTTTTACTGTAATGTATGGATGATTTGGATGTGATTATCTTTGTACAAAGGCACGAGTCAATGTTGAATTTCACGCTTCATCTTTGTGAGATTCTCTGAAGTCTTTTTTTCTTTCTTCAAGTGTGTATACTGTAGTTGTATGTATGTATATTCATTCACATCCCCTATTCTTCCTTTCTTACCTTTCTTGCCCAAACTGCGTGACCTCAGGCGCGTCCGTCAAACACCTCACACACACACACACACACTCAGATCACTCCATATTCCAACATGAAAAATGCCAGTATGATCTTGTATTGCTGTAACACATTTTTAAACACTTCTGTTCAGTTCTCTCTGAGGAAGGTTTGACGCCAGTGTCCACATCTGCAACACGTCCTGAGTTGATTGAAAGAATGTTTCCATCACGGCTGTTTGATAGCTCATATACAGTGACATTTCAATGTGCTATACATTTTAAATCCTGAAATCCCCCGATGACCCAAGCTGTACATACAACGGTGCGCTCAGGCTAGTTTTTCGTGTGTATGCATTGTAGTAGATTTTATTAAGAGGTTTTTGTTTTTTACAGACGTACGACACCTTCATGCAAGTTACTTACAGTCTATTGCTTCAGTCTTGTAGCTCCATTAAACACAATGTTGCAGATGGGAAAGGAAATACAATGCATATCACCTTTTCTTGCCAAAACTGGTATTTCCCGCTGTGTTTTGTTATGTTTATTGATGGGCTTCAACTGCAGACGAGTTTTGTTCCTGTATTTTTCATTTTGTAACGTTGGATCTGTTGTCAAGAGCGATTTTATGAGATATCGTGATGTTGTTAGTTGATATGTAGCGATACCTGGTGTAATTTATCAGTGTGCATCCTTGTCCCTCTTCTCTTGGTTTGAATAAAAAATAAAAAAAGCTGTGACCTGTGCTGAGTGTGTCTGTCAGTCCCACTTACCGCCGAGTCTCTCTCTCGCACTTAAACAGCAGCTAATAGAGCCCGGAGGCAGCGAAGTGTGAATGACAGCTACAACTTTTCATGCAGCAAGTTATAATATTCACATGTTCATACTCCTACACACATTTACACTACATTAGATATGTATTCTGCTGTCAGTGTATATAACTTTCAAGAGCTTCAGAGAAATGTGTTGGCTATAATGATGAGTAGCTGTGATTGACAGTACGAGAAGAATACCTGTAATGGCTACTATATATTGTATTTGTCTACAGAGTCCTTTGTGAACGGCAGATAATGCCTCTGTTTTTCTCATGAGCAGCACTAACAACAGTGTCTTCAGTGAGTGACAACAATAGCTGGCTTTTCTAATTAGATGCTTGTATTCTAACTGAGGAATGAAAAATAGAGTAGAAAACATGAAAGAAAAGACACATAAAAACGGTCTATCCATCTAAATAAAAACACATTTATAGTAAATTTGACATTTGAAATGTCCAGGCAGTTGGCTTCGCATAAGTAATCTATAGCTCCAAGACATAAAAGCAGCAATAACATGTAGCTTTGTTTGTTTTCTTCTATAGTCTTATAATATATTCTACTTTATGGCTCTAGGGTTCAACCTGAAGCCAACCATTGCACACAATCACCAATAGTTTGCTTTCACCGAGTGTACAAAACAAAGTATCCCCAAAAAAACAGATGATGAGTTACGTGTAAAACTAAATATATTCACTATTAGACTCAGGAAGCAGATTTATTCTCCAACATCGGGCCTCTCCTTCTCCCTTTTAAGTTCTTTGCACATGAATTGAAGCGTCAGGTGAACAGAAGCAGATGGCGACTTCATTCGGGCATGAAAAGGTTTTCTATTTCCTTCAACGGTCGGCAACAAAAAGACGAAGGTACACCTTTGAAATCAGCAATGACTGAATTGAGACGAAATTAGTGAAAAGTGTAGTCTAAAGACGCGCTTTTCATTGTGACACTGTTACGAGGCGATAATAACATGAATCCTCACAGAACTGCTTAATGTAAGATCCATTTCTTCTCTTCGCACAGCGGAGGCATACAATCCTCAGCAGGCTTATTAGGCCATTCATTTAAAAGACCTTATGGCCCTGATTACTTATGAGGGACAATTGGCAATCAGATATGGGATAAACTGTGGCTTAATCCTCTCTGGCTCTCTAATTATAACAGCAAATAGCTTCCAGTGGTATAATTCATGTTAAATTCCTGCCAGCGCAGGATATTGGATATTGATGTGAAGAGGGGGTTGATTGCTGCGGACCGGTCATTGGTGTTTTCTCAAATTAAAGAGGGATGTTGGAGGAAGGAGGGGGAAAAGTAGAAGAAGACGGGGAGAGGGAGAAGAAATGCTCTGTGTTGATTATCACAGAGGGAAATTAGGCCTGACACGTGGAAATGAACAGGCCATGTCAATGTAAGTTAGAGCAACTTCAGTGAACTTCTTTCGAGTTTGAATGAATGAATGAATGAATGAATATATATGTCCACCCTGTTGTCTCCCAACACAGGGAAAGATCTGAAAGTTCACTGTTAAATTGGAGGTGCTGTGTTTGTATCCACTACATGATGATAGCAGCTCTGTTTGGATCATATTTATATTTGCTCTCCCTCTCCCAGGCACCGTGAAGGTACCTTCTTCTTTTTGCTCACATTTTGTTTTCCTTGTTACATATTCAAGCTGTCCGTCTGTCTCTTTCCACACTGTATTTCAACACACACTTCATTGCTGTCATCCTTCGTCTCCCTCGGCTCTCAGCTAGCGAGGACGGGCACCACTGTTTTGGTGTTTTGAATTGGTTGAAACAAGTCTTAATACAAAGGCTAGTAAATGTTTCAGCTTCTGTCATTGTAGATATTTTAATGAACAGCTGCAGACGGTTTGAAACAACTGAAACCACTGGAGTGAAATATATGTTGTGGGTTACGGTGAAGGTTTTCAAAAAGCTGGCTTTCATTATAGTGGAATAACAATATACTGTTTTTAAGGGGTTTATCTTTGTTTTGTTTTTTACATGCAACATATTAAACAGAGCAAGACACACAGAAGACACTTTTTACCCGTTTCCTTTGTAAACCCAGAGCAGATCAATAGTGTAGCTAAGGCTGCCATGAGCATTGAAGGAAACATTATTGTTTACAATCCCACCTTCCACTTTTGTTTTTTTCGCCAGCGAGCGAGCATATTTATGCTTGCCTGTTTGCCAATTTGTCCAGCAATCAAAAGAGATCAGGTGTCATGCTCACTCACAAATGTGACAGTCTTTTTCATTGTTATTCCCAGTCTTGTTTTACGCTCTTTAAAAATGTATCCCGACATTAGACCCATCTTGTTACACCTGGGTTTTTAGTCTACTCGTTTAGTCAGTTACTAATATGACTACATGATTGTTTTATTGCTATTCTCACCAATTCATTCTATTATTTAAAGGTATTTCAAAATGTCTCTTTAAATATTGATGAAATATAATACAAACTGAACTGAAAATTAAATGACTAAAGGAACTGTGCAGCCTTGTGTCTCCCCGCCATCCACACACACACACACACACACACACACACACACACACACACATATGGCCATCTGTGTTATTTGTGCTGTACACCTCCATCTCTCCCCTCAGCCATCTCTCCTGCTGTCAGGAAAAAGCCGGCCCCTTGGAGGTGTGGAGGAGAACAACAGAACGGAGAGAAGGAGAACAATCACAGTGGAGAGGGACAGAGCCGGAGGGAGGACGAGAGGAAGAGAGGACTCAGGTGAGCGATCAGGACTTTTATCAGAGCTGCACTAGACAGACATGCACATTGGCAGATGTTGACAGTTTTGTATTAAGTTTGATCTGCCATTTTTTGTGCTCAGATTTTCCTGTCAATGTACATACATCATAAAAGTAATTTGATATGAGCTGAAAGGACAAATGCATTTTGTTTCACTCTGGGGGTCTTCAAGACGATCTTTTTATAGCGATGTCAGATGTGTTTCCACAAAGTAGTGCCCAACTAAAACTACAAAGTGAAGCAAAATCAATACACGCAACCGTCCACCTTCCTCTCTCTTAATTCAATGTTTTCTATTGACTAAATGTTGAGAACCACTGGGGTTTAGCTGCTTTGATATATTAATCAAATGTCTGAATTGAAGTCTGACCTCAACTTTTCCTTGGTGTTACAGTTTTTCTGGTCAGATATATGTTCATACTATAACCTTTAAAAAACATAAAAACAAAACCAATATCAAAAAGTAATTTCCATGAATAGAGAAATATATTATCTTCCATCCGAATCACAAATACACAGACCTTATGCACGATGGATCACACACACCGGTGAGTCACTTCAAAACACAACATGTTGATACAAAAAGGATTTGATTTATCTTTCAGAAAAGCTTGTTTATGGTTTTCACGTAACAAGACCTCATACCTGAATGACAAAAATAGATTGCTTGTCACGACTCTCCAAAACGACGTACAGGAAAACAATTCATGCGAACATTTTCTGATCTGCCACTTCTATGGGATAAGAATGATTCTTGTGTGGCTTGTGTGACACACTCGTATACATTGTGATTGTAGTTGAAATAATCCAAAGAGACAGGAAATTAACTGCAGTCTCTCGTGTCAAAGTCTGGCACTTTGTGCGCTCCACCCCTCCACCCCAGCCTGTTCCCTAAGAGACGTTGCAACATTATAACTTCACGTTACTTCCGCCATTGCCTCCAAGAGAGCACAGAGACGAGACTTCATGACCATAAGAGAACTACCCCTGGAAAGGGGTAACCTTTAACCTAACCACAGGTTGTGTTAAGCATTTGACACTGATTGTAATTTTGCCCTGAAAATCGTCCTTTTAATCTAATGTTTGTAGTGGATGACAGGTCATATCATCTCCTGTAATGTCTTAATAGATCAGGACTTTATACTTCTTTTTACTATAGCTAGCAATAGCAACAGGAGTCTACTGTAAGAGACATGACCAACGTGGAACGGACAGAAACAAATAACTGTAAATAAGACATAAACATCACAGAAACCAAAAAGGAGCAACTATAATCAGCTACAGATGGTGTCTCACACCACACCACCCTTTACCTCACAGTCCACTGGCCGGCCTGCTGGACTACTGACGATGTTAGTGAGACAGATAAAATATCCTCAAGAAAACATACAGTACTTAAAAAGAGCATAACATCTTTCAGACACACACCAGTGATGTTCTAGTGTGTGTATAAATTATGTTCTACGCCTTTTAAAATTATACCTCATAACTCACAGGGCTTTTAAAAAAAAATGTAGATTGTTACATTAAAATGTTAATGCATCTATGTGTGTGTGTGTGTGTGTGTGTGTGTGTGTGTGTGTGTGTGTGTGTGTGTGTGTGTGTGTGAGAGGTTTGTTCTGGCCTAGTTTCTCCCACCCATTTAGTGGGAAGTCCAGAAACCTACTGCTGCTGGGACGCTCCCGCTGAGTTTTGCACATATAATATTAAAAATACTGAGCACAGTTCAATTATTTAGAAAAAATGTCTGGGTTAAATCTTGTCTCTCTCTCAGGGAGCAGCTTCAGAGCATAATAATATGGTTGCCTGCAGTATTTCTTATTGCAATAAACAGGAAATATGTCTCAACAGTGCGCTGGGTTTTTATTAATAAATCATTTCAGGAAAGAAACCTCATCAGGTCATAGGTCGGCAAATACATTTGTTTTTCTTAACTACCTTAAATCTGTAGACACACACAGACACACACTCTCTGACTGAAAGCAGACATTGGGATATGCTCGTAATCAGATAAACATATGCTGACACAGACTTTAGTGTAAGTGTTTACAAAGATGCTTGATCACATGTAAAATGGTGCGCACACACAGTATAGAGTTAATTCAGGCAGTCAAACACACACACACACACACGCACACACACACACACACACACACACACACACACACACACACACACACAACCTACACTCTGATCTTTGTGTAGTCTATAGATCTTATTTGCGACACACAGCACTCTCTGCACGCCAGTCCCAGTGAAACTGGGGCAATGGGATAATCCCTGGTCAGATGTCAGTCATATTTAGGAATGGACGCCAAGACTCTGTGTGCTGCAGGCAGCAAACTGTGCTCTGTGAGAGCAGGGATTACTAAAAGATGGGGTTAAATACCAGCCTGGTTGTATTTCATGTGCACTTGCTGGCTACAAGTGTGTTCATTGTATGACTCATGCTTCTTCTCAAGAGGCTGGAGTTGCCAACACGGCCAGGATACTGTTTAATTGTAGTCATGACACCAGTGATTGACCACAACACTCTGATCCTGCAAATGATGCATTTAGGAAACAGACCGTAGCTGTGTCCGTTCAATGAAGCAAATTAGCATTTTAGGTTATTTGTAGCTGAAATACACTGAGTGCTTAGTACTGGGTCCTAAATGCAAAAGCAGAAACAATATGTTGAAACCAGTGTTCAAGCTAGTCTCCACAGGATTAAACTTTATAATATGAAGCAAAATACAATCACAAACCTCAGCCTTAACGGTACACAAGTATTTGAACACCAGACACTGTATCAATAGCTTTACATAGTTTAAACAGAGCTTCAGAGATGTAGTATGTGTTGCATGACTGTTGATGTAGACTGCATTATATACAGGAAAGTATGATATAAGTTGTGCAGGAATGTAAAGTTAGATCTCCACATTAGAGCAGTTTTACAAGAGGAACATAAGGAATTACAGTTCAATGAATAGCAGAAGTCATTTCTCAGAAAATTCCAATTAAGCATGAAGGACACATGAAACATTAAAACGGAGATATTCATTTTACAGTGATGAGACTGATTTTTGATTTGATTAGAGAAGCTAATGTTTGGCTGAATAAATTACAGATTAATTTATCCCTTTACTAAATGATATAATAACAAATGTAATGGCTTCAACTCCCTGGATTAAAAGGTGGAGTCAGCGATTCTGGAGAAAGTTCTAGACATTCAACCTCAACACCACAAGCTAATAAGTTAAAAAGAAGAACCCTCTCATGGCTGGAAAAGTGTTGTGTGGCTCAGTCCAAGCCACGGAGTCAAGGTTTTGTATAAATGTCCAATTTCTTTTTTGTTTGGCTCACACACAGACAAGCAGAGGAGATATTCGCTGAATTTGACAAAAAGAGTATTGGATTATAATCACTGACTGCACCTTTAATTACACCGTTTAAGGCAACCATAATAAATAGAAATCTTATATGTTGGTCTCAACAATGTGGTTTTCTTGAGATTTAAATAACGGCACATATTCAAGCGACTAAATCCTGACTCTCGCTCGGGTCTTGGTGCTCATTAAAAGATAGAGCGGTGTTCATTTTAATATTCACAACTTTCTCTATTCTTCTCTTTTTTCCCTTCACTTTGCTGTAATTATCCTGTGATTGGACCATTCACCCGCATGTATCTGTCTTATCACACCATCACCTCGTAATGAACCCTGATCAGAGAGAAAGAGACACAAAGAAGTAGCCAGGTGTGTTATTTCTTTTTCTACTGATTTGCTGCTGAACTTCAATGACAACTTTATGCATTCAACTAGTCTGATTAAAAATCAATTATTTTCCTGCATACATGCATTCTGCATTAGAAACACATTTTCCACTCATCATTTCTCCTACTAGGGATGAATTCAGTGAAAACAAGATGCCAGAAGGAATTTGGAGAGTGAAACATGTGGAGCAAAAGAGGGAAACATGAGGATGGAGTGAGTCATTCAAATGCAAGGGATAACCACAGAGGAAGCAAGATAATTACAGAGGGAGAAGGTGCTCTACTTATAGCCGAAGAATAGGAGAAAGGAGAGCATGATCACTTGTTCACGAGGAAAAGGTCATATAAGGCTAATATGTTTCTTGAGACATGTGTGTGTGTGTTCATATACTGTATATGTGAGAGGGTATTTGAGTGTCCTTAAAAGAGTAGTCCACCATATTGGCATTGCACTCCTATAACATTGTCAGACTCACATTGAAAATCAATGCAGCAGAGCCAGAGATTCAGGTGTGTTATGCTACAGTAGTAACGGCTCACGTAGCCTCGAGCACAGATGAGGAAGCAGGCTGCAGAGGTCTGGTAAGTTCACTTCTTTCTTACTCCACACCCTTGGATTTTTTAATTTTATTTCAAACAAGTTTTCAGCTCCAGCCGACATTCAAATTACATCACTTGAGGCAATTCATCAGACTTCACACAGCTCCCCCTGGAGCCATAAGAAAGGCTTTATACTACTTATTTTCAAATATGTTGTAGGGCTCCCCAAGACCTGGAAACAGACTGTAAAATAAGTGGAGTTTCCCTTTAAGATAGTGCATCATAATCTGCTTACAGCGCTGTATAATTATAGTTATTAGCACTCATACATATTCATAATGCTTTATTACAATAATCACAACACCCTATAAAGCATTTTAAAATGACTTATAAGGTCGAGTATCATAATACACCGGTCACTCACTGACATTATTTTGTTGCAAGGATCATAGTGTATTATAACTCTCATTATTATATTTTTATAATGCATTATCCATGAACTATCCTGATGTATAGGCAGATATGATACATTACAAGCTGGTTATGAGTCACTATGAGTGTTTGCTTTAAGTAAAGTGAACACATTTTTAAATCAGTGAGTGACCAGCAATTACAAAGTATGATGCTACTTGACCCTATAAGTCATTATGAAAATGCTTTATAATGTGCTATGACTATTTACGAGTACTCATAACTGTAATTGTACAGCGCTATACGCAGACTATAAAGCATTATAAGTATGTTTATAATGCAGTCAGAGAAAGTGTTACCGTTTTTTTCTTTACAAAATAAAAGCTTGAGCCATAAAAACTTTCCAGTGTTGTTGTGAGGAGGAGAAAAGGGCAAATAAATGGCAAGCTGAAGTATCTTCCTCAGAGAAACTGCGACGAAGAGCCTGAGGGGAGACCACAGAATTCACCTGAAGTCGGCAGTTACTATTTTCGAATATCCCGCTGAGATTTCACATATTGACTACTGCTGGGGCAGAACTGGATAAAAATATTACAAAACAAAACAAAAAATAAACTATAACAAAGCTGCAGATATTCTGCCCACTGCCTCAGCCTTCTCTGTCTGGATGCTGCAGACGAACAGGAACAAATTAGCATAAATACATTATATATTTTTAAAAATCTAGGCAAAGTGAAGGTATAATGTTGCTTTCAAGTGTTGTAGTAATTATGTATTTTGTGTCAATATCACTTCTGGTATCTCCGGTATCTTTCACTGTGTGTTTTAAACAGCATGTAAAGACCGATCTGTATTGTTGCTAATAGTTAACACATCATCACGATCATAAAAAAACAGTTGATCAGCTCTTTCAGACTTAATGACAAAGACACTTTGTGCAGAGAATAAAGACAAATTGCATATCTGCCTTGTAATTAACATATAAATGTTTTTTCCATTTACATTCAGGACAAAAAGAAAATCAAGATGTTTTCATCGTGTAACAAGACAATTTAATTAAAGCCCAGCAAGCCTTGAGGAAATTAACTGTATCAAATCATTTGTGGCATTTAATTTTATCTGCCTTGAGGTACACTGCACTTTCTTTCTCTTTTTTGGTCCACTTGCTTAATTTGTTAAGTAAGCCTAATGTTACTCAGCTGAACAGGCACACACACACACACACACACACACACACACACACACACACGCACACACACACACACACACACACACTTCAACTGGAAAAGATGGAATTTAACTGTGCAGATGATTATTGATTAAGCACTGTAGTTGTGTGTCATGTCCCATATGGTGAAGGTGTTACTGACGCTGATATCAATCCACAATATGTTCACATTGCGCATATTGTGTAACAGCTTACGTTGAATCATGAACCATATGGAACCATATGGAAAAGGAGGATTTCGAATCATCCTTTAATGGTCACACAAACGTGCACAGCACAGTGAAATGTAGACTCTGCATTTAACCCATCCTAGTAATAGGAGCAGTAGGCAGCTATTATAGCTGTAGCTATAGGTACTGCCGACACCATACGTGATGGTTCAGTAAAATCTACTGTATGTCTTTATTCGTCATGCAGCGAGATGTGGGAATCAACAAGCAGGTCACATGAGAAATGGCACATGAGACATCCAGTGTCTGTTCTTCGCCTATCCATCCGATTTCATACTCGCTGCATGACAGGTTCGCTCCGTCGAATCAAGATCCTACTCTGACAGCCACAGTAACATGCAACATGCAGCGGATACAGATATGTTCTTATTTGCACACAAAACCCACACGCACACACACACACACACACACACACACACAAGGTACTGCTGTCTGTCTCGCAGTCCCGAGGCTGACGTGACTGGCTGGATGGGTGCATCCGAGGGAAAACTCAACGTTCAACGTTCATCTTCTCTTCATTCTTCAAATTATTAAAAATGTTCAATTAATCAAACAGTTTTTATGGAATTATTTTGCTTCGGGGCTGAACGTTAACAAATTAGGTTCATTGTGCTGTTTCTTCATCTTTGTTTGGAATATATAAAAGAAATAGATACAGCAGAAGAAATAAAGAGATGAAATGTTCCATCTGTGCTGCATTCTCACTACACAACCTGATGTGACAGGCCACACATGCCTGGGGTGCTCTGTACATTCAGACTTTGATGCAAAAGTTCACCATGTTAACTTCTTCACAAATGCTAGGTCTTGTCACGTTACTTGAAATGTCACAAAAGCGAGGACGCACAATCTCGCAGAGGCCAAGACATTTTTTTTTTAAAGAATCTAATACTTCATATCACTCCTTGTAAAAGAGTAAATCTCTTCTCATTGCTCTGAAAATGTCAAAAGAATAGAGGATATGTTTACCCACGTCTCCACTCGTAGTGCAACATATATTAATTTAAGTGTTTTTGTGACGCAGTTTCTTATTTGGGCATATTTGTGTCTTTACATAATCTTTCCACCCTATATGTGTCAAGCATGCGCTCACCTTGTGGCATTCACTGACTGCAAACGTGCATCTAAAAGCTCAGCTACTCGGGGTACGTCCTGATTCAAAGCACACACACACACACACAGAGGACTCTGGTGTCCGCATGACGTCCTGAGGCTGACATGGTTGGCAGATTCAGAACTGGATGGGTGCATCCAAGGAGAAACTGCTCAGCAAACAGTCCTCGGCTGACATGTCCGACGCCGGAGAGGGATACTAGAGAATTCACCTTCCATACATTCTATCGTTGCATTACTTATTCGGTTGATGTTTTCTACTCTTGGAGTCATTATTTGTTTTCATCCAACCATGCATTCATTTGTCAAACAATCAGCCTCACACCACTAAAATACAAACTAGTATAGTAGCTCTCTTAGACACAGTAAATGAGCCTGAATGAATACAGTTCCTTGTTATGATTGAGCCCATCTGCTACAGACAAAAGCAATCATTGCTCAAGATGAAATGACTCATCTGTTCGCTGTACATTGCATCAGTCCCTTATTCCTTTTTTATACTGTTAGAGCACAACATATATATGCCATTAATGGCACAATTAGCTTCATACAGGGGGCATTGTGCTTACTTTATGACCCACCTCTAGGGTTGTCAGCTTGTTGTTTGTACAAAGATAAATCATCCTTCATATGTATCTGTGTAAAGGTCTAAACAGCTGTCACCGTTTGCCTGTTTGAATTATTTTCTAAATCCAGTTGTACTTTCATCCAGGTATTATTTCATCACTTTCCTCTTAAGTGTGTCATTAGACGACAGAAGTCTAGACAGGTCCTTGAAGCTCAATTTACTATAGCAAAGGTAGCGATGATGAAGAATTACAAACAAGTGAAACCTCAAAGCTCGACTGAAGTGGAAAAACCACAAGGGGTGAGAATATAAGAGGTGTCATTGTGACGTCGGCCTTACAAGTCCAAACCAACCTATAGCAACATGTCGAGGCTGCTCGTTCTTGCTGTATCGCATGTACACATTGGGAATATACTTTTAAATGTGATCTCTTCCATATTACTTTCAGTTCAAAGAAGTAAGGTGCATTTGCCTTGAAACACAGAAGGCTTTGGGCACTGTTGAGTTGACACTATTATTCAGTGCTGCATAGATCATTGATAGTTTCCTGTACACCAAGTATCAGCATTAAGCCACATCCAAAGTCCTTCTGGTTTGTTGAAGGGTCTCATCTCTGTTACTTGCAGGTTATGTTATTCGTTTGAACGTCGGTGTTTACTGGAGCTCGCTGATGAAGTTAGGCAATGACGATCAGCACCTTCAAGTTTGAGAGACGGCCAAAAATCTGAATTGAAATTGAAAAGATTTCCATAATGTGACGCTGCAGGAATCTAGGCTTGGGGTCTGAACTGTCGTGGTAGAGACAGAGCTGAAAAGTAAAGTTCTCAATGTCCCCGAGCCAATCTGCATTTCTCCCTCTCATCTGCGATCCCAAGATTTGGGTGATGACCCCAAATATTGAGATGGCTGATATAAGTGGCTGAGATTAGGTTTCTCTATCTGTGTGGTGGAGTGAGCTTCTCTTGGAATTAAACTTCTGCTCTTTTGCTTTGGAACAAGTCCGTTGATTCGTATGGACGCCTTCGTGGCCTCACTCTCGTTGAAGAGGAGACACATCCCCCATTTGGCATATGCTGGAAAAAAAGGGTTTCGAGCTTCTCTGCTGTCTTGTTGCCACAGCAACTCTGATGGATGGATGAATAAGAGGAACATTACTGTATTGTTTTCTGGGATGAGTAATGCATTACATTTGAAATAATAGAAAAGGCTAAGAGAATAGACAAGATTGAAATGTTATTTTAAACTCCAGCTCAGTTTGTTTGTTTGTGAAATGGATCAGATTTGCAATCGTCTGCCTTGGCTGCAAATACATAATGCACAATAATAAATGGTAAATGTCATTATTGTGGATGTGTTTAATGTAAAATAATTCCCAGTTTTGTTAAAATAAAATTGTTATTTGGTAATTAATTACCCATGAAATTAATATATTTTATGCATCATCATAAATGTAGTTTCTCAGCCGTGAACGTTCATCCCCGATAAAAGAAAAAAAAACATTTAGTTGTAAATAGCAGGCATTCCCAGCAGTACAATGTGCAGTGCCTCTCGGAGGCTGTGAGCCGGGGGTACCGCTCGCAGTTAGGAAAACCCGTTTCCCAGCTGTGATAGGCTCGCTAGCATCGGGGTTGGTCGTTCTCTTCTCACGATGTCTAGCTTTTCTTGAAAAGTTCATCTTGAAAATGGCGTTGTAATTATATCTGCGACCAAATCGATCTCTTCTCCTCCTTCAGCCATTGTGGGTTGAAAAAAAACAGCTTGTAGAAATCTACACAAATTAGCTCGTTCAAGTTCAGTTTGCTAGCTCTGCAGTAGCTCTGCCTCTCAATAGTGCGTATCCAATCAAAAGACGTGGACGTGCTGACGTTATCGTACGCCTGCTAGCCCCAACTCGAAATCTGATTGGTTAACGCCACAGTTTTGTCTCCGTTCACTTTAAGCGACAGGCGCCTGCACTGTTGCTTCTGAAGGCCTCAGGGTAGATTTCGTGGACCCGTGGCAACACATCATGGCTGAAATATGATTGGATAAAAGCTCTAACATAAAGGCCAGCCCTCCACATCTCCATCTGAGGCTGGAAGCAGCGCAACCAAGAGGAAAGCTATGAAATGAAGAGAATAGACTATGGGGAATAATTTAATACATATTTGTGGAAAGAATATATCAAAATTAAATGTATATTCTGATGATGTTTAGCCCACCACTGATATATTTATATGTTTGACCTGTTTGAGGCCTTTATGGTTGTAATATTGAACTCTGTTACTAAATGTAGTTTAGGAAGAACACAAAGTATTTTTCTTAACATTTGACCTTAAAACTAAAACTCACTGACTCTTCTAAATTAAAGAAACTAAAAAAGCTATTCATTCTATACATTATTATTATTTTTAAATATCTAATACTCCCTCATTGTGCTCTACAAATCAAGACCCGCTGTAGCTGCAGTCACTGTGCGCCTTTCAGGAATTTAGTTAATCACCTACAGAAATGAATGACAAATTCAGGCACATTTCCAGACTATACATTAGAGTATGATTACTATGTCAGTCTGTGTATGGGCACAGAGGAGCGGAGGAGAGCTTTTTATAATCCCCCTAATCTGTTTACCGCACTGTTAGAGTAAAATTCAGAGAAGGAAATGTGCTATCAGAAGAATTCTCTCACATTATCCTTGTGTTTAAAGACAACCACAGGCTCTTTTTAGAAAATGGTAATTGCTCTGCTGATAAACCTAATCTCCTTCGAACAACCACACTGAATGTGGGAATGAAATATCTGAGGAACTAGGTTTGGGGCCATGGATTGTGGTAGGCAAAGGAAAATATAGTCTTTGTTATTTTGGCTCTGAAACACATTTGACTGTAGTCTGGTACCTAAGATAAAGTTTTAATGGTTTATTTGCAAATTTCTCCTGCCCGTCTCCTCTTACCTTATTCCAAATGTTACATTCATACTGTACATCAACAGTGTAATGTAAAACACAATCCATAACTTTAAGTAAAAGTTGAGGGTAATATTTCCACTATTTACATGAAATAGAAATGTAATAAAATTACAATAAGATATTTTGGCTAGTTAAAACTAAATTTAAAAAAGTTTGAGTGCTGTATCGGTGTTATAAGATAAAATACCTCCACATGAAGCACTATGCAAGCCTAAGCATTAGCTATGAAATTCAAAATATAGATAGTGTAGTACAGCCTGTTCAAGAGACATCTATTGGAAATGCATTTTGCTCATCTCCATATACTGTATGTGCCTATTGTTTAGATTTCCTGTCACTGCTTACTTAGTTTGGGCTTCTCCTGTACATGTTTCATCCTCACTGTCATATCTGCTCTCCATGCCTCTTTCCATACATCAAAACACCTTGAACAATAGCACTGAATAATGCCTTTTGAATTATCATATGAAAGCAAGTTTCTGAGAGATGAGTGGTTTTAGAGAAACTGTACTGAAAACCTAATACAAACACGCGCTAAAAAACACAGAAAGAGAGAGAGTAGACTCACAAGAGGAAGACATGAGCGGCAGAGAGAGAGAGAGAGAGAGAGAGGGATTTTCAATTAGGTGGAGTACGAGAAGTGCAGGTAACGAGAATGTTGGAATAGATGGGAGAAAGATAAACGCATTGTGAAGACCCATTCAATAACACCACTCGGCTGCAGAGTCTCTTCTCTGGTGTTTGTGAAGTGTCTGACTCATCTACAACAGTGCCAGAAAACCTCTGGGAGTAGCCCACATAAACCCATAGGGAAGAGAGATTTAGACTGCACCTTAAGGGAGAAGGAGAAGAAGATCATTGCACTAGAGAAAACTGTTCATGTGGGAACCATGAATCCAGTCTGGGACTTCACATTTCAAGTTGACACATTTTGCTACATTACAGTCCACCTTGAGCAGCTCGAGGTGGAACTGACTGGCATCCTGTTTGGTTGTTGCTACGACCTCGCTGAAATCTGCTGCTGATCATCATCATGACGGCCATGACTGAGCTCACAGCTGATCATAATGAAAATCACAATTCTGGTAAACATATGTCTAAAATGGTCATTTTAATGTGGTAATGTTTGTACAAACTTGTGAGTCATCTTTAACAGTTTTTTCTTTCGGGTTTTGTTAATATACTAAAAACAAGTTCTGTTTGCAACAAAGACAGCTCAGAAAACACGTTTGACAATATAAAGAGTAAAGAATAATACACATGAAACATACATTAAGCTCCAGAGTCCCTGCAAGATTCAAACTGTATGTTTAACATTTGTATTTCATTCTTTTAAATATAAAACAAATGAATGAGCTAAATATTTGTGATAGTTCCATTAAAGACATTGAAATACCTATTTTCATAACATATTCATTGATTCAGAAGGCATTCTTTGAAAGACATAGAGAACTATAATATCATGAATATATAAGAGTCAAGCTGGTGAAAAAATGCACAAAATGTTAATGCGGGAATCAAATACCAGAGTATTCAGGAAAGCAGCGCTACAGAAGATTAATGAAATGCCTGACATTGGAGAAGTTATTACCAAAGCTGTATGACTAAACTAGTTGCAATTCAAGTCTCACCTAGAAGGAGCTGCCAGTTTTTAAAGTAAATCTCACAGCAATGGACCGTGTTAATCGATTCACACCACATCCAGGTAGAAAATGCATGTATTTGTGAATGAGTGGAAATATGTGTGCAGGAATGTGTTCCTGCACACATATTAACCTTGTGAAATACATTGCTTTAATGCAATGCTGTTTACTTAAGCATCAAATGTTTTAAGGACATTTTAATATTTGCCGAACTTCCCTTACCGCAAATTCAAATTTAGCTCACCAACCGTAAAATGTTTGTCAAAATTATGAAGAATTTTGATTGTTGAATCTGCCACTGTAATCATAGTAAACTTTCATTTGGGTATATTGCACCTACTGTATAGTGTGTTATTTAATTTTCTTTTAGAGGCCACCATCTCCCCATCCTGCAAATCCTCCGTAGATTTAATCTGAGGCAAATAATCCAATTGTGTTTGAGAATAACCTTGAACCTGATCAAAGCATTCGATATTGCAGTGTGCTGCATCAGAGCCAGAGACAAATGTACTTATTTAAAACTGAAAACAAAGCCAATCTTTGAATTGATAAAATCTTTTTCACTTTCAATCTATCATCTGTATTTAATTTCACTCTGTGCCAAAAATGTTTTAGTTCATAATTCATTTATTCATAAAGTGCAGCATCAGTATGAGCAATGCAAATTCATACTTTTGCCATTTAAGTCAGCAAGTGTGTAATTTTCCCAATTTCCACATCTAATTATGATAATGTAGCAAATTCACATGTTTACAAAAGCTGCAAAAAGGTAAACCCTTTGTTCTGGGTACTTCTTGTACAGACAGAGTTCAGTGTTTGACAACCTGAGGTCATTCTAACTGGATTCATTTACTTCATGCCAATCATCCTACTGGTTTGGAGTAAATTCCTCCCTGAAACTGAGGGATTTGTGCCATAAAAGGGAATTATTAAACAAATGTTAGGTGTTAAAACTGCTTTCTATAAAACAGAATCCTGTCAGGTTGCACATTCCCATGTGTTATTGTGGCCCACATGTCAGAATAGACCGAACAGTAAATATTTTCATTATCATTCCACTAAGCGTGATTCCTTCCAAATGTTTAGCATACACCAAATATAATACATTACCTAAACTAAATTATTAACAAAACAAAACGTTGCCTGATAGATGCTTCCCATCTACCATTTGTTAATAATACCTTGAAATCACTAGAATACATTTATATATTTAAATATGTGATTTAAAAGACACCAAATACCTTGATTGATTTAAACTAAATTATTGCAGAATAAAAATAAGGAAATTGACCATGGAGTTATTAAAATAAATACTGCATTTCAACAAAGCAAAATTAAAAGTTGCAACTGCATCATTGTAACTGATTGTTACGCTTCAGACACAGGGAAGGAAGACTCAATTGCACGACTCCAGACACAAGGGTAAAGTGTAGAATAAACCAAAACTTTACTTCCAAAAAACAACAACTCAAAACTCTCACAAGGAGGATATACAAATTTCTCTGAAAAGCACACTTCATGGAACACTGGTAGTTGCGCATGATCTCACAAGGATATGACCAGATGAACTGACACACGACAAGGGGAGACAGGACAATTTATACAAGAGGTGAGTGGGAACAGGTGGAAACAATCAGGGGTGGGGCAGACGCTGACGATGGCGGGAAACCACACAAAGACAGGAAGTAAACACAAGACATGACACAAGGGAGGTGAACTCTACAAAATAAAACAGGAACACAAATCCAGAGTCATGATACTGATGTACAAACATTTCTGCAATATATTAAAAACACATTAAAATCCTGGGGTATCTCAGCCCACATGGAAAGAAACACATTTGTATTTTACATATTCATAAAGTATATTTGAGACCAAAGTAGAAAACAGCAATGGAGACTAATTGAAAGACAGATAGACAGAAAGCCAGGCTCTTGATGTATTTGACTTGAGTTAACTTCAATTGCTTGTGTATCAAAAGCTGAAAATGCCGTATAACAGACAGAGGCAGATGGCTATAAAATCTGTTACCCAATCTCTACTCAAATTGTTCCCATTGAGCCTATGAAGAGCAGCAGAGTCTGCTCCATGCCTCCAGTGTAGAGAATTACAGGCATGTTGAAAACTTTCCATAATTACGCCTGACAGCATGAGCGAGGCATTGATCAAAGTATTGTTTGAAGCCCGGCCCCTGAATGCTCGGCAGCTGGCAGTTCAGATGTCACTGTCACTGTGTCGTCCAGTATATGTTGGAAAACACAACCAAGTAGCACTCAGTAATGTTATAGTCAATATAAGCCCTTTTTTTATTTCACATCTGTGAGACTTTTCTTAGCCATGCTAGCAGCAAGGCTCTTTGGATAGCATCTGTTAGCCTATCGGTTGGTGCACTTTTTGTCTAATGCTCTGGAAAACAATCAGATAGATTGCCATGGACATTTGTGCAGACATTCATGATCCCCCCCTGATTTTTCCTCTAGCTCCCACCATGTGAGAGACATTTGTGGTTGTGAGGGAAATGTCTCAACAACAATTGGAAATTCATGCCAAGAAATCTGGAACAAAATGTCAATTTGTGCAATACTTTGGTTTGAAATGCCTGATGACATTCCCATCAGCCTCAGTTACAACACTGCAAAACCTAATTAATCCTTTAACTGTGATGTGACAACTGATGCTAATGCTTTTTGTTGCATAATTGCCAACTTGTAGCTGGTTCGCTCAATAATTGGTTTGTTTTTGACAAATACATTTTATTCAATTTCAACTACACAAACAGAAAGCAAGTAAATAGAAACATATTAAGCTTACAAAATATTTGCGGAGATACTGAAAGTTGAATCTTTCTTTTCAACTGTTACATTACATCTGTGGTTCAATGAGTTACCTCTAATCTCATGAAGACATCCAAGGTCATGAAACGAAAAAATCTTTGGTTCTGTGTCTATAGATGACATCAGCGTAATTATCTAAAGCTGCATTTGTAAATGGTAATTAGGGTGAAGTGATGAAGACCTTCTGGCCTCTAGTCTGGGTCTGATTATATGATCTCTCTCTCTCTCTCTCTCTCTCTCTGAAAACACACACACATACACACACACACACACACACACAAAACATCTGATAATAGGAAATCCTAATTATTGGCACTAGTCATCACATCCTCTCTGGCGCTTAGCAGTTTACATTTTTTAAGTCTTTTATCAGAGTTCTGACAATGACAGCCATGCATATGATAAGGTGCTAAAACATTTCAGGCTTTCAAACTACATCTCTGTAGTCAGTCACTGTCTGTCATGTCACTTCCTGTTTTATTTTGTAACTACCTTTTGTTTCTCAATCCAGATGCCTTTACTTCCTGTCTTTGTATGGTTTCCCGCCAACGTCAGCGTCCACCTGTTCCCACTCACCTCTTGTATAAACATTCCTGTCTCCAGTTCGTCTTGTTATGTCATGTTCAATGTCCCAGCGTATCAAGAAGTATTATTTGTCTGAAAAGTTTGTATATCCTCCTTTTTTAAGTAAAGTATTGTTTTTCTTTACACTTCATTTGTTTCTGGCGTCGTGCGTTTGAGTCTTCCTTCCCTGTGTCCGAGGTCGTGACACTAACATGCAAGCGTCAGGTAACAAAACCTTCCCACTCAAGTTCTGCACTACACAAGATGAATAAATCCCTGTTTCCTTTAGTTATTTTTGTATCTTCGCCACCATCTTGACAGTAAGGGAGCCGTACTATACTGCACTATAGTGTTTGCCTTGCATCTCTCTGTGAATACCATGTATTTGTTTCATCATTTTCAGTTTGTCCTTAAACTTTGTCCCTTTTTGCTATGTTATCAATATTTGATTATATGCAGCTGCAATGACCCCATTTCCCCCGGATTCATTAAAGTTGTATCCACCTATCTAGTCTTTTTGATTAGGATAAAATGCAAGCAAAAGATAAAACTAAGTCCACATTAGCTGATAGGATAGACTAACATCTACTTTGAGTTGCGTGTTTTACTCCGTATAAATAAGTGAGAGTATTACTTTGTAAATGTTCTGAATTTATTCATGTTTGTTTGTAGTTTGGCTGATCCCGACAGCACAGAGGTGAAGATAAGCGCTGCTGTTTCGGATATCTAGCTCCAGTGGAGTGGTAATTACAGGACAAGAAGAGACAGATTTGGAAGACATGAGGAGGGAGAGGAAAGTGAGGTAAGCACAGGGACTGAAAGAAAGAAGGTGGGTGTTTTGGAAGGTGTTTATTATGCGTCTACAGTATGACACAGCAGGAATTTAACAGGCAATTTTATGTTGCTGTCCATGTTCAATAGCAGCCTTTGTTTGACAGCTTATAATTATCACACCCACACGTTTTACAAATGAAATGACAGCACACGGTGTCACTGAGGGGACGTCGCGTTCCGGTGAAACGCTGCATAAACACCGCAATATGTTTTCCGAAACCACATACGCTTTTAGCTATAAACTGAAAATAATTGTTATATGTTTGCATCAATTTGGTGTATGCCTATAAAGTGCTAACCCTCGCCTCAGCACCACCCAGGCTCCTGCACCGTTGCCCACATCTGTATTTATTTTGGCTCCAGTGCCAAACATGGTGGCAGGTTTTAAATCCAAATCCAAGTTTCAATATGTCACTTGTTACATGTTAGGTCATGTTTCTCTAGAGTGCAGGGCGTCTAGAGTCAGGTTTTACATTGTTGGATAAATTACTCAGGTGTTTTAATTAAGTGAAGAAATACTCGATTACAAGTCGTGCATTTAAAATGTTATTTAAGCAAAAGTTTTAGTATCTAAAAATGTACTTGAAGTAGCAAAAATAAAAAAACTCATTTCTGCACAACAGCTAATTTCAGAATGATGTATATTATATTATTGTATAATAATTATTGATGCATTAATGTGTTCATTCCTTCAATATTGCGGCTGGTAAGAGGAGTTTTACAATATATACTACTGGGTAGCTTGCAAATTTTAAAATGGGAACAATGAAGTCGTATCTTAACCAATTATAATACTTGATAAATTATTTGTTTATTATATTTTGAATTATTTATCTGAATATTCAAAGTAACTAAAGTTATCAAATACATGTAGTGGAGTAAAAAGTAAAATATTTACCTAGTAGTGGAGTAGAAGTAAAGAAGCTGGAAATGGAAATACTCAACTAAAGTACAAGTACCTTAAAGTTGTACTTAAGTACAGTACTTGAGTAAATGTACTTAATATCCACCACTGTGGTTTTGTAACAAACACTCCAGATGCACACACGTTCTGTCTCAACTGCAGAGGATAACGTCTAATTATTTCACCTTTTCCTTTATTGACGACGAACATCAGTGATGAAGTGATGAAGTGGAGGTTAAGTCCATACACAAACACAACTATTAGAACAGGCATACCATAATATGTTGTGGGATGTGATATGTATGTATGCTGTGTACACTCATTTGCCAATTTTCACTGGTACACATAGCTAGCACTAATACAGGCTTGGTCAACAGCCCTGCAGTAAATCCTCATCATAAAGTTTAGTGTTCAGTTTTTGTCAGAAATACCCATTGATATGATATATTTATCTACTTATTTGTTTTATTCTTTACGCTTAATGTAGCCTTGCTGTTGTTTAATTTCATCCTTTTTCTTGGGTCTTTTAAGAGTGCAGCGTTAGTTGTAATTGTTCATTCAAGAATTTGTATCATAAGGTCAAAAAACGTTCTTTGAGGTCTTCCTTGTGAAAAAGTATGGGTTGGACAAAATAATAGAAACATCTTGTAATATAATTTAATTTAACAGCAGCACAAGTTACAGCCTTCATTATAGTACATTATAAAGTGCATACAGATAGGATTTTTAATTTCATTTATTTACCTGATCTTTATTTAATCAGGTAAGTCCCATTGAGGTTTAGAAACTCCTGTGGAGACCTGGCTAGGTTAGCAGTGGCGGGCCGTGCATTTCACACCTAGGCCTTCAGTGATGTCCTACACAGTCCTACCTGAATTATTCCACCTCTTAATACCATCATTATGACGCCATGGCTCTAGAAACTATACATTTAGACAGAAACGCAGTATAACCGGGCGTTGCATCACCCTAACAACAAACATTTAGTTGTAAATAGCAGGCATTCCCAGCAGTACAATGTGAAGTGCCTCTCGGAGGCTGTGAGCCGGGGGTACCACTCGTAGTTAGTGATTTGAAAGTGGCGGACAAACCATAGTCAAGTACAACAGAGTTATATTAATATTTCCGAAGCATTTATAATCAATAAATCCTGCATTTACAATTAAGAGTGTTAAACTACCAGCTTTAAGATCGCGAGGATACTGTCAAAACTTAAAAATAAAAGAGCTTTAACAAGTGTGTTCACTAAACAGCGCATTGTCGCACCTAAAGCAGTTTCATTTAAGAAACGTGACGATAAAGAATAAAGACACATCAACTATTCACTGAAAATAAAAGAAAACAAACAAATAATTTGCATTTGTTCATGAGGATATATTTGCGACAGTGGTGGAAGTGTATTCCTAGCCTTGAATGTCCACTTTGATAAAGGTTCAACCAAAACAATTCAACAAGTCTCCTTGAGTACTTTTACTGCACAGCTGAGCCAGTGCGCCACACACATCTCTACATCTCTACATCTCTTGCAGAAGCATCAAACATTTTATATATTTGTCAAAAAACAAATGCTTGTTACTCACCAAAACAACTGATTATTTGAACACTAAATCCATCCTCCTTTCTTTCCTCAAGAAGACTTCAATGACTGTTGTACAGTTTATCTGTGCGTTTCAGTTCCACCAATAATTCCTTTTCTATAGACGTGGAGGCTAATGCTGAAAGCCGAGTCTGTCCAGCAGCATTTCTGTCCGTAAGTTTTAATTCGCTTTAAGGCCGAGAATGACCGCTCGGAAGAAGCAGTGGACACAGGGATAGACTCGCTAGCGTCGGGTTTGGTCGTTCTCTTCTCACGATGTCTAGCTTTTCTTGAAAAGTTCGTCTCGAAAATGGCGTTGTAATGATATCCGCGACCAAATCGATATCTTCTCCTCCTTCAGCCATTGTGGGTTGAAAAAAACAGCTTGTAGAAATCTACACAAATTAGCTCGTTCAAGGTTAGTTGCTAGCTCTGCATAGCTCTGCCTCTCAATAGTGCGTATCCAATCAAAAGACGTGCACGTGCTGACGTTATCGTACGCTGGCCCCGGTGTTGCCAACTCGAAATCTGATTGGTTAACGCCACAGTTTTGTCTCCGTTCACTTTAAGCTACAGGCGCCCTACACTGTTGATTCTGAAGGCCTCAGGGCAGATTTCTCGGTCCCTAGCAACACATTATGGCTGAAATATGATTGGATAAAAGCTCTAACATAAAGGCCAGACCTCCAAATCTCGATCTGAGGCTGGAAGCAGCGCAACCAAGAGGAACGCTATGAAATGAAGAGAATAGACTATGGGGAATAATTTAATACATATTAGTGGTAAAAATTATATCAAAATTAAATTTATATTCTGATGATGTTTAGGCCAGCAGAGAAGGCCTTGCTGGCCCTGACTGGCCCGCCACTGTAGGTTAGCAACATAAAAAGTAGACCTGCTTTATGAAAATGCATTCATTTTAACTATGCATACCTTATAAACTGGCCAATGATTGTATGTACCACATGTTAAAAGATATTGCCAGGAGCATGGAGCGATGGTGTTAATATGAGAGGGGGAAAGAGTGCTGTGACTTTGTGCTTCACAGGCACAGCTAGAGTGAAAGCCAGTACATCATGTGGGCAAGTAGCAGCTGAGTCAGGGGCAGTGCATGCTTCAGGGATTATAATTAGCTACAAATAGCCTAATGCACAAATTACTTTTAGTGTAGGCAGTCTAGGAAAAATCAAGCCAGCGAAGACATAAGCACACTCCAACACAAACAAAAGCTGCATGAGGTTTTGACCTGTAGATGTAATATGTTTTCATGCAGCTGGGGGCAGACATTGAAAATCTAAAGCGAGTTAATATTGCTCCCAGCAGTGACACTGGGATGACTCACAGTGCAGGAGTGTATTGTTCAAGAGGTTTATTAACATCGTGACAGCAAGTCTGTCTCAGTTATTGAAATGCACTGTGTCCACGACGCTCTCGATCACAATCCCCGTGAACTTTAGTTCTTCAAGTAGTTTCTTTCTGTGGCAACATCAGAGTTTAATTAACTTTGATTATTTGCTTTCAACCAGAACATATGAATTAGTTATTGTTTTCTCAAACATGTGTTTGCAAGCACCTCTGCCTGCACTCAACAGGGCATATTGTTGGTGGATAGTGGAGCTGAGAGGCAGAGACTCGATGCTTTAAATAATGAGTCCCATGGGGAAACATTCAGTCCTGTGCAGACACACGCCAATGAATTTCTAATACATCACTGTGACCATTCTGTGACAACAACTTGTAAAACGGAAAGAGGGAGAAGATAAGAGAGAGACCTAAGGAGAGGTGATAGTTGAGGTAACAGGGGCAGAGGAACATCCCCTTCCCATTAACCAGTATTAGTCCTGACCTTGTTCAAAGAGAAACATTCCCTGTTGTCACCACAATGTCTGCAGGAGGTGGAGAGTCAACCAAACCCAATTATCAACCCTTTCTCTTGAATTATAGCATGTCAAGTCCACATTCTTACATGTATCTTGTATATGATTATTATTCATTTTCTAATAATATCCACTTAGGAAGAAAGGGTGATAATAAAATAAAGTTGTAAAAATGATCACAGAGCTGTGACAAACAGGCGAGGCTTCAGGAACTCGCTGTCGTAGACGATTTTCTCAACGCACCACGCGTTAGATAGAACATAAATCTCACTTGCGTTGCATAATATTGCCTCCAAAGAACTGAAAATGTCAGCAGGGAAGTGACAAAGTTCTTTTCACTTCTGTCAAAACATGTATAATGATTTGTTCATGTTTGCACATAAAGAAATGTTACGCTAGGGTAATTGTTACATGCGAGATGGGAGAATAAATAATGTGTCCTGGCACGCAGAACATGGGTAGGTGTCAGTGTAATGTGGGACTTTTGGTGCCATGCATGGGTCAGCATGTTCCCGGACCTTTAAATCACCTGAGTGGTGGTGTAATTACGGCTCTCTGGGACGCCACTCAACCCTCTAATACCCAGGGGGCTCTACAGCGGCGCCACTTGTTGCGCAAGTATTCGCAGAGAGGGAGCTGCAGGGAGGGAAACAGTGAGAGAGGCGGGGGAAGTGGCTGAGGGTGGAGGGGAGTTGGGATGCCCTTTGGCAATTTCGAGGTTAATCTTCTAAACGTCGGCTGACAAAGCAATATTGCTGAGTGAGTATGCGTGTGTGTGAAAGGGCAAGGGGTGGAGACAGGGGTTTATGGTGGCAAAGCAAATGAGAGGGAAAACATGAGGGAGTCACTACACTTCAGACAGTTTGGCCAAGATTTAAAATGTTGTTTTTTCTTCAAACAAAACAAGTGCTGTTTTCTTTTTAAAAATCCAGGAAATATTTGCTGTTTAAGCAACGCTACAGACCAAAGTTACACACATGCACAGAGTAAATGCCTTCGCTCAAGGAGAAAGATATATTCATTTACTTTCCCTTACTTTCACTTTAAGCTTAAGGATTAGGCTAACAATGTGTGGTCACCTTCTTTGAACCTGCAGGCTACATGGAAGCTATGACATACTGTACTAGGTACTGACGTCTCTTCTAGCAAAGCTCCTAAACAGCCAATCCCAAGTGAGTATTTCATATACAAATACCAAGATGTTTAATAACTGATACAGACAATTAAAGTTAGAAGCAATCATTGTCACTGCAGGGATTTTAACTAACTAACTGATTTATGGGCTTGATATTCACAAGTGATAAGTGAGAAGTGATCGATATCTGCTTGCAGGCGATTGATAGCAGCACGTTTAACAAAGAGGGTTAAAACCCAGACACGTCAGTTGCCGCCTTCTGGAGTAAAGGATCTATCCTTCATCAGCGAGTGTGTGAGTATGGGTTTGTGTCTGTGAGACTTCATATCAAAAGCGTTGTGAAGGGAACACTTCTGTGAAAATGGATTATATCTTAAACCATCAAAACGTTTTTTCCCCCTTTTTATAAATGCTTCAGACTAATGCCACGGTTTCAAGATAATGAAAAGGCAACAATCACTTTTGCATTAAGTATGGTTCTCTACACGACAGGCGCAGAAGGACATTTTATCTGGTAATTTTTTATGGTGTAAAGACTTTGCTGCATCTCAAGCTCTCGTGGCGCCAGCATATATTTAATGGCAAAGAGAGGCTCTCATAGCTGCCAGAGGAAATGTTAGGTTAGGTGAAAGCCCTCTATAATCGGAACAGCAACAACTGATAATAGATAATCATCACCTTGTGTTAACCAATGACTTTCACACAAGTTCATGTTTCGTTTTAGTGGGAAAAAATGAAGTAAAGATGTAATTAGAGAGGCACAAACGATTGAATGAAAATCTGCTTTTTCCAGATGTGATTTCCCATAATTCATCCTATTTTAATCTGAATGTCACCTCAATGACTTGGTGCACGGGCCGTCCGCTCACATGAATTTGCAGGTGGACGTACACAAACCAGGTACTTTAAAGTAAAAAGAAAATACGCACACATACATGCAGTACTTCTTACAGACACTGCTCATCACTATCAACCCGTCTTTACAGGATGAGGCAGTGCATGGCTATTTTCCACACAAAGATAAAGCTTCAACCAGCGGAAAACATTTTATTAAAGGTTATTTCCAGATCTGTCTTTAAACTGTGACAACAAGATGCACATGTCAACTGGAATTTCACAGCTGGCAAATCCAACAATTTGTGAAAGATATAAAAATAAATGTAGAAAACAAAAGTAACATTTGATACCCTGCCGCTTAAAATACTCCTCTATGAAAATATCAAGATTTCATAGTAGTTTAATAAAATGATGACTTCTGATGCACAGATATAAATGCTTTTCGCTACAGTAATGTGTAGCTTAATACTACGCTAATCCTTCAGTGCAATTCACATGCAATTAAATTAGTAAAGTGGGTAAAGTGGAGCTCTGGTAAACCATAATGTAATTATGTTAGTAAATATGATCGTTGTGAGAGCAGGATTGGGGTAACATATGAGTATTTTTATTATAGGCCTATTAGAGAGCATTTTAGCCAAGTGCACACCGTAACTAATTAGTTATTTATGAAACTCTGCTGCTGACATTTCATATTTCTTCAGAGATTCAAATGCTACAGTATTTATGGTGTTGTGTTCATTGGAAACCACTGTCCTTGTTGTGAAACCAACAGAGCCAATCAGAGCTTTGTAGGCGTGTTTAAGAATGACAATGCGTCTTCTCGTGCGAGAACGAGACACATAAATCGTCACGATATGTCAAAAAAGCGTGGATAAAGTGGACACTATAAACTGTACCGATCATTTAAAACCTAGATTAACTAGTTATAAAATGAATACATTACTCTATCCATTTATCTTTGAACTCTGTGTGCCTGTGTAATTACGATAATGGAAATAATACCTGTAATTGTTATTCCACTTATTTTTACTTGCTATTTTAGTTGAAGACTAAGGAGGACACTATTTACGTTGAACTTTTAAAGCAACAGAACGTGTTCACACTTATATCGTTGGCAATATCTTCTAGTTTTACATTTTTAGAGGTCTTTCTCACATGCTCACACCCTGACGTCATCAGACAAACACACATATGTGCGCGGACACATTCATTTCATAATTATTTGTACTTAATTTACTTCATAGCTTACCTCTCACTTGTCTCATATTTGACAGGGCTCACAGTAGTTTGTTGAGGTAATTACCTTTAGACATGGCGCAGAACAAAGCAGTCAGGGAGGGTCCCTAAATACGCTGTCTAGACTTGGTGTCTCGCTCGCTCTCTCTGTGTCCCTCCATTTATTATTTGACCTGTTGTCTGGCCCGACGAGGAGTCAACCTATAACATGAAAGAGGACAGACGACACCAATTGTCTTCAGCTCGTTGCTTGTCATTTATCCTTTAATTAGCATGATACAATTAGTCTATTGTTAGATTTTTCTTTTTCTTTATTAACAGATGTCAGCACCTAAAATGTTAAAGGGTAACATATCTAAAGCTGCTGACTCTGAGACAAACAACAGGGCAGCGCAGTAAAGAGACAGTTAGTCTGACCCGCTGTAATGGCCCTCCTTTGAAGTGGGGAAGATAGTGCTTGTAATCAGCTTAATTGATTGTAACAAGGCACCATCACCAGAGAGTAAGATAGAGACGGAACGCTGTGGGGTGGTTTTAGAGAATGTTTGGGTGTTTGGGTAGGGTAGTAATTCACCATAATGACAGCCATTACTCCAAAGGCAAACAGTGTCACTCACTTCTTCAAACACTGGGTCAAGCTGGCAGATGTAGTCATTGTACTAGAACACAGCCAAAGGGGAAATTACAAGCAAATAGGGTTTAAGTGGGAATCAACTGAAGTGAGACGCAAACACCTTTGAAAGCAATTAACGACCAGCGATTCCTGTTGTACTATAATCAAATACCGATTTTGGCACACACAACTAAGCTTATTGTCCCATTTACTGTATAAACTGCATGTTTAGTAAACATGCCCTCCACTATATCCCCGCGTCTGTCTCTCAATTTGTCCGTCTTGCTGTCTCCCCGCTCTTGTCTCCTCATCTGGAGTTGATCATTCCATTTCCTGGCTAGTATTACGCTCAACAGTTATCTACAGATCAGCACACAGCCCAACTTGAAAGGCTTGGAGGGGGAACCCACATACAGTAGCAGCGGAGAGACAACAAAAGAGAGAATGTCATGTCATTATTAAGAAATGATAACCTTAATGAGGTTGTTATGGTGCCAATCTACAGTTTTCAAACTAGCAATAATTTATTTTGGTGTATTCTCTGGTGCTGGATACTGACACGTTGTCGCTTTATTTATTTGGTGAACTTGATGGCATCACCACATCCAGCAGATGCATTAGCATTTAGTCGCGTTTCTTAGCACCTGGAGAATATAAGTCCAATATTCACACTCATTCTACAAACTCCTGAGGAAACATCGGGTTCTTTAGGTGTTATTTTCACTGTTTTCACCAACTAGTTGCTTACTTTGTCTGCTGTCAATTATTGTGGGTTAGTGGAGCTTTTTTTTGTTGCTGAAAACAGCTGCCCTCTGCATCTGGAAACAATACTGATGAGAGCGGTGGGAGTGACTCAAAACAGTAGTTGTGGGTCAGACAACAAAAGCATTTGTCAAAAGACACTGAAACGCTCCCTGCAGAACAAACCATCTCTTGTATTTTATTTTACAAAACAATTGCAGGGTCAACTTATGTGCAGCCTAAATGTACGAGGTGTAGCCATTTTTAATGTAGTGTTTTTGCATTTCATTTGGTGTAGATAACTCGGTCACTATGGATTTGTTTAGTCTGTCTGATCATCTCACGGCATGCGTTGCTTTCTCTAATCGACTCCATTCTAGTCTTGATCGCATCTTATTTCAGATTACGCTAATTTACTGGTCAATATCACCTTGAGCCAATAAATGTCAGACCGAACATGTTTATAAAATGATCATTTACAACACTTCCTTCCACATGCAGCACCCTGTAACATTTTATGCCACTTCGCTAATGCAATCCTGGGAACCATATAAAATTGTAAGTGTATGATGATATAATTCAGCATGAAAGCAAACACATCTTTGCAGCAGTCAGCCTTATCCAAGCTGTTTGAATTCATATTGACAGAATAAATAATGTAGTGTAATACTATTATTATTATCATTATTATAGAAGTGCAGTGATAAGTTAATGGTTTATACAAAAGCAAAACATTACATAAAACCAATTAAAAAGAGATAATACAGAAACAATGTTGTGTAATGTAAGTCAAGAATAAAACAAAAATCTGTGGTTTTCTAAGATGGATTTACAAAAGCATGCGTTAAAGATATGATCAAAGCCGACAACCTTCAGCCACTCTGAAAGCAATTAAAGTGTCATATTTGTGATATTTCTGCCAAGAATTCCACAACAGCATTATTTATGAATCGCAAAAGCAGGCTCAAACTTAATATATTATTTACACTTGCTGTAAAGCTGCTTTCTCTTCCTTCCTCTCCTTCTCATTGCTGTAAGGTGAGGCAGATAAATTGGACAAGCATGTTGGTAATTGCCATCCTGCCAATCAGTCCAGCAGCAGGCCCCTGTTGCTCCATTTCAAAGGACACATGGAGAGGTTTGTAACCTTTGACCCTGTAGGCGAAGAAAGGGTCACCTCAAAGCACCACAGTGGCAGTTCTCACTCTACAGGATCAGAGCAACGATCAGAATGTGTGTGTGTGTGTGTGTGCGTGCGCTCTGGACTCTCTATCATATGCGTCTTTGGTCCCACTGTGACTGGTGTCTTTCGCTCATCAAACAGCAGTGAGTCTGAGTCTTGGGTCTGCCGCAGCTCTCTCTCTCTCTCTCTCTCTCTCTCTCTCTCTCTCTCACACACACACACACACACCACACAGACGCACGGGCACACAGACAGATCCACTGTTGTGTCAGGTCGAGCGTTTCTTTGCACCTAATTCCATGTCTCTGCGGCCCCTCAGCCAGCAGCGGTCAGTTTGATCAATCAGCTGATCAGTCAGCTGGTCCACCCAGACGATATTCAGTCGTCTTCCCCAATAAACCCAATAAACCCACTAGCCGACTAACCAACGAGCCAGTCAGAAAGCCAGCCAGTCCCTTCCCAAGCCGCTGACCTTTTAAAACGATTACAACCAGCTTTGATGTTCTCTTTTCCTTGTTTTTGGCAGAGTGGCTGATTTGTTTATTCAGTTAAGTGCTTTGTTCTTTATGACTCTATAAAAGAAGCTCTCGCTAGACACCGACGGCAGAACTGCACACACTGATTTTACCTAATACAAAACACATACTGAAACTTGAATCTCGGTAAAGATGAGTGGACGTTTACAGTAACTCTTGAAAGGTTGGCGCCATATATTAAAGAAGAGGATGAAGGACAAAAACTAAAGGAACTCCTGTGATATAAGAGCAGTTTTTAAAGCCCATAATGAGGGATGCATCTGAAGTTATATAACGTTTTCAAGGCTGAAATTTAGAATACACTATTTAAAGCAGCGATGCAGATGAGTCCAAAAACATTTTGCATGGTTTGGATGTAAATGAAACACTAATATTAAGGATACTTTTTACATTCTCCGTCCATTCACAGTTGGCAAACAACTGTCCTTATTGTTGTTGCACAGATCATCACTGTTCCTGTGTGTAAGCAAATGTTGCTCTCACATAACTCGAAGGCTGCGTGTAATGCGGTTATAATAGCTGGGAAAGTTGTGGCTTTTTCTACCATGAAATGCTATTTGCTGTAATGAGACAAAAAAACTATTTTTAAAAAAAAACCAGGAGATTTGTTTTTGTGGTTGTAGTTGTTTGTTGTGTGGAAGGTGGATTTCCCCAATCTCTGGAAAATTCCCAGAATACTGTGCATGTTCACACGATCACATGCAACGCACACACACACAGAGACATGCGCACTTGCCCTTCCAGCACCACTTAAAGACAATTATACCATTTCAGTGCCTTTCCCTAATAACAAGCCCTCTTTGTGATTTACGCGACGACCTTGTTATAAATCCGAACTGTCAGAACTGATTAAGATATAGTGTGTTGAAGGGAACCTACATGGTTGTGCGAGGAACAGATGGCCTCTGGCTAGTTTCTCTCGCTCTCCACTGAGTCTGAGAGTTCGACACGGAAACTGAAGTCATGAGGCCAGTGATGCACAATGACTCACAGAAGTCTGATGATGCTCCTTTTCTGTGATCCTGATGGTTCATTTTCAGAAGCCTGAATGCAAAGTCAGCTGCAAATTACACGTGCGAGGTGTTTTAAAAATGTTTTTTTTTTAATCAGGGTAGGTTTCTGGGTTGAGCAACTAAGTCTGCAGAGCTAGCTCTTCTAATTGATACTCTACTTGTACTACACGTTGCCTTTCAAAGAGTTAGCAGTCATAAATTAAAAGTACACACAATAGAGCTCATGTTATAAGAACTTAGGGAAAGAATGCACGCCCATTTGCACAGTTTTATTGGGTACAAGGAAGGTTAAGAGGTCAGGACAACGCACAACTTTCCGAAGCCCTTTGAGGTGTAATATTTTAGTCATGAATTGAAAGAAAGAACTGATAATGATGGGTTATGGTGAGGTGAAGCTAT
Organism: Cottoperca gobio; assembly: GCF_900634415.1. Lineage (NCBI taxonomy): Eukaryota > Metazoa > Chordata > Actinopteri > Perciformes > Bovichtidae > Cottoperca > Cottoperca gobio. Next base: position 16,819,493 of record NC_041368.1, read on the forward strand.
GAACCTTCATTAGTGGGTAAGTACAGAGGTTCAAAACTTCATCAAAGAGCAGTTCCAAAAATGATAATCGTTGTTGGCGATTACCCAAGCAATTATCACCTTCTTCGTGGTGCAATGCCATAAGCTCATACACTCCTTTGGGCACAAAGCCAATTTCACAAGTTTCTTATTTTATGAGATTCTCTGCTTTGACGCCGTGAATTGTTTTGAAATGTGATTTTGACCCCTAGAATAAAAATTGAATCGAATCTTGATATGAATCAAAAATGTTATTTGACAAATAGTAAATGTATTTAGTTGAGAATGTATATCATACAAAATCACATAACAAATGAAGTTAGGGAAACTGTTTGAGGTTATTATAGAATTTGAAGGTACATTGTTGCAAAATTCTTGTTACTCAAATGTTGACATAAAGCTCATTGTTTTGCATCATTAATGCAACGATATTAAAGATATAGATGACTCATAGTGTAAAAAAATCTTTTATGGCTGACAAACTGTCACACACCACCGTATTACCCAATACTTTGGTAAGCATACATGTTTATGTTAATGTGCATGTATCTGTATGTGTGTTGACGTCCCCTGTTCAACCCCAATCCCCTGCAGGCTTACAGTCATCAGCTGACTATCCTGTAACATGGCCCAGGGCTGAGTCAAGCAACAGATTGCCTTCTTCTCTTGTCATTAGCAAAGTGGGCATCAATCTTTCACGTTACAGGAGGCCTCATTCTCTGGCTTCTGAATAGATCTGTCTCCAGTGTTAACAGCTAATTGGCCCTGGCGCCATTGTAGCATTCAAGGTAGTCATTTAGGTGCATTACAGGCGGAGGTTCTGAGGGCTTGGGAAGCTCAGAGAGAGAGAGAGAGAGAGAGAGGGGCGAGAGAGCGAGAGAGAGAGAGAGGGAGGGCGAGAGAGAGAGAGCGAGAGACAGGGAGAGAGAGAGAGAGAGAGAGAGAAAGAGAGCAAAAGACAGCAAGAGAAAAGAGAGAGAGAGAGGGCGAGAGAGAGAGAGAGAGCGAGAGAGAGAGGGAGAGAGAGAGAGAGAGAGAGAGAAAGAGAACAAAAGACAGCAAGAGAAAGAGAGCAAGAGAAAAGAGAGAGAGAGAGCAAGAGAAAAGAGAGCAAGAGAAAAGAGAGAGAGAGAGAGGCAGAGAGAGAGAGAGGCAGAGAGAGAGAGAGAGAGAGAAAGAGAACAAAAGACAGCAAGAGAAAAGACAGCAAGAGAAAAGAGAGAGAGAGAGCAAGAGAAAAGAGAGCAAGAGAAAAGAGAGAGAGAGAGAGAGAGAGAGAGAGAGAGAATGAGCGAGAGCGAGAGTATTTAGACGTGAGTAAAAACCATGTGATTAGATTGAGTCTGTGTCACTTAGTTATTTAGCCGATGTTCGACTGGTTTGACAAGTTACTTGTCTTAATGTGGAAGAATGTAACTTTAATGAGTAGTATACATAGATACGCATGAATGTCTGGGTGCGTGTGCAGTAGGTGAGAGATATATTGTACAAAGCAGGACTGACGTTTCATTTAATATAAGGGTTCATCAAATGTCAGTGAGGTAATTAAGATATCATCGTAACAAATTGTGTGGTTTAAACTCAAACTTAAAAGGAGTTGGTGAAGTTTTCTTTGTGGAACAAATTGAGCATCAATTAGATTCTTTTAAATTAGATTTTCACACATTTGCCACATAGGGAAGTACTGTATACTAATATTGGAAACATATTCTTATTAATATCATGATACAGGAGAAAGTCAGGTCTTAAACTAAAGAAGAGAAATAGATAAAGGAAAATAAAAGCAGAAGAACTTCAAGCAGAACTGCCAAGTGATACAGTATAGGATAACACCAAGTTACATACTGTAACAGTACCGCACATTTTACATTTGAACATGTTACTTCCCCAACTTCAGACCCAGTAAGTATTAGTATGACGGTAAAATGTGCCGGTATGATGGCATGAATGAGTGTTTTAATGGGAATGTAAATAGTGTGTGAGTGCAGCACATACTGCTGATTATCCCCACCAAACATTCCACCACTTCAAAGCTTCTGCTGTAATTACAATGCTCTGAGGTGTGCCCGACCCACACAACCAGAGGCTTCTCAAGCTTCTCTGTCACACACACACACACACACACACACACACACGTGCACATACTGTACAGGCATCCACACAGTACACACACACACACACACACAAACATGCTCAGACAAATTGCTTTAGCTATTATCAGGCTTAAATGATATTATGGAAAAAAGGAAGTGGGATGTGTGGGTAATTTTGCTACACCCAGGAGAGCACCCCTCTCATTTCTCCTCCTTCCTTCCTTCCTTCCTTCCTTCCTTCTTTTTTTTTTTCCTCCTTCTTCTTCTTCTTGCAAAATCCTCGTTGGTATCACACAGCTGCGGTCACATAATGTGCGTGTCTAAAATATATTTAACATGACATGTAATATATACACGGTGTATTATATGCGTGTGCATGTAAAACATCATCTCAGATTGAATATTACTTGAGCTGGGCATGACATTGTTTATAGATACCTTGTCAGTACATGCTGCAGCTTGTGTTTGGTGCCAGATAGGTTTGCCAAATACGATCATTAAATCACTTCCAGCTGTTTCTGTGATTAGAATATGCGATTGGCAGTTTTCCTCTTGCAACAGGTTTGACAGCTAAATTAGCACATGCCAAGAAATCCTTTTTTATGTCCTCCCTTAGTAGACCTAACTCTGATGAGCACTGTGTCTTGTTTTGACACTTCTTTCAAATATTTCTCAAGTGATAAATGGAACTGTAGCTGGATTTAAAAATAATCTCTTTAAATGGGTTTTATTTATTTTTATATTGACACTTAGATCTAATATGGCAAGAAAGAAAGAAAGAAAGTACAGAGGCTCAGGAGGAAGATAAGCACGAGGGAAAGACTGAAGTAAAGAATGTTTGAGGGAAGAGGAAAAAGTAAAAAATGCTGAGGTAGAGAAAAGAAAAGACGAAAGGCAGGAAGGAAGGAATGGGTAAAATGCAATAGATAAAGATTAATGACTAAAGCAAGGGCAAACATAAAAGGGTGCAAGAAACAAGAGGGGAGGAAATTAGGAAACATGCCACTGACACTCAGCCTAGAACAAGTTCTGTGGATAATGACTGACAAGGTGCCTGCAGGGCGTGCGGGCACAGCCAGAGAGAAAGAGTGAGAGACCGAGAGAGGTGGAGGGGGTGGAGGAGGATGGAGGTGGGGATCCTGAACAGAGCTGAAAAAAAAAGAAAAAGCAACAGTTTCTCCCCTGAGGAGTCAGTCCTTTCATCTGGCCGCTCACTGGCGCCTTCACAACCCTCTGATTGTCTGTGAAATAACCCCACTTTAATAAGGCAGCAGTGGCGGCCTCCTGGGAACTGAGCTCTGCTCCACAGTCAAGCTACTCAGGCCTGCTGGCTACATGTAAAAAAATAAAATGAAGTGTTAACTGTATATATAAATCTATTCACGAGGATGTTGGAAAATGTCTGCAGTGTGTTCTTTTTAAAGAATCAGTATATTGAAAAGCAGTATGTTTTTAAAGAAAACTATCTGAAAAGCAACTTCTTGTGGGAGGTTGTAATACTTCTGCATTGCTGGAGGCTGTGTAAGAAGGACACACACACACACACACACACACACACACACACACACACACACACACACACACACACACACACACACACACACACACACACACACACACACACAAACACACTGCTTACCACTTATACATTAGCAGGTTATGAGTGTGGATCAGGCCTTGTGATGTGAAATGGCGATTAATCATCATTCAGCGGCAGAACGGTTCCAATTAGCAATGGCATGGGTGTTAAATATGAGCAATTAGGCGACAGATAAGAAAGCACTTAAACAAGCATGACCATGGGAAAATATCTTAAGATACGAGAAACATCCTTTCAGCTCCAAATATTTCAACCATCATCAAAGGAGCGTTTCTGCAGATAAACTGCTGGAACAAGTGAAACGTTCTCCATGAGGAGTCAGACACTTTCATCTGACATAACGTTAAAATTGTTCATGGAATATATCACAATGAGCTACTTCATGAGGATCACAATGAGCGGCTTCATGTCTGATGTGAATTGAGAATAGGATTGAATCATAGGTCAAAAACATGAAAGTGTCAGCAACATGGGGATGTCTCATCTAGATTGTGTCCAGTCACACCTGAGACATCAGCTGGACCCAGCAATGGACTTTTTTACTTGCCGGACTGACAGAGCACACAACCGTATTGAGAGTTTCAACGGAAAGTCCCAATTAAGGGAACAGCAAACAAATCAGCGAGACAGATACAGAAGAAAAGGGATCAGTGTTTCATCCCAAATTTAATTCTCTATAATTATCTACATGGAGCCTGTGTTTACACATGCAGTCTCATGAGGTTAGAGTTAAAGCTAATCCATTACTGAAGCTTAACTTGTGATAATGCTGCGGCACATCTGTTGTTATTTGCAGCCTATCTACCTTAATTCACTTATTAAACCAACGAGGCAACATGAGGGTGAACTGTTTCATCAAGTTTTCAAAGTAATCTTGATTTTAACTGAACAAAATTAAGCTACAGACCTGAACGGCTTTATTTGACACCCATCTGGAAATGTTTACTTTATTATACTGAACATCTGAAAGGAAGACTGAAACTTCTTGTCAAAGCAGTCATTGTTATATCATTTTCTCAGTTGATTTGAGTTGGAAAGAAATTAAATAAAGTGGGAATTAAGCACTTTTTTTTATTTTCTACATGGGGAGTGAGGTGCTGCTTTCAAGTAGCCTACTCCACATTCTAAAATTAGATTTATTTTATATTTTAATCGTCCTGTGTAGATTTATACAACACACTGGATTTATTTGTACATGTACAAAGACAATAAAGGTATTCATAAAAATGACCTGAAGTGATGTTGAAGTGATGTTAATAATTAAATACAATAATAATAATAATAATAATAATATAAATAAAAGTGAATATCGGTGTATACTGTGTGTGGAAGGAGTTCTAACACGTTACAATATGTGCCATATTAAAAACAATGTAGCCTTTAACATAAAAATGTGTCCTGTTTGTTCAAAACAAAACAAGCGTCTTCCGTTTCCGACTGTACATGAAGGCAGCATCTGCTCAGTCATAAACATTTTGGGCTGCACTGATTGGTCAAAGTTGAGTCGTGTCAACGTGATGCGTCTACATACTCCCACATACTACTTGACAGCTCCATAACATAGCGCTCGCCGGAGCGGCTCTCACCTGGCCGCCCTTTGACTGTTCCGCTCGGAGTTCATTTGTTTTTCGGATGAGACCTGGAGGAGAGATGGCTTCTCAGGAGACCTTTAACGACTTGGGGTGCAGTTCGTCCGAGGAGGACAGTAACCGTGCAGAGCGGACGGAGGAGAAGACATCTCCGGTGGTGCGTCGGCATCATCCGTTCAGCGTGGAGGCGCTCATGTCCGGGAAGAAGACGGACGGTCGCGGCGGAGAGTCCATCCGCTGTAAACCGGAGGGAGGCTCGGTGGCGGTGTCTCCTACAGGTTTAAACTCCCTGTATCTGTATCGAGAGACGTGTAGTCCTCCCGGGGGAAGCCGAAAGAGTATAATGGCTGTGCCTTCGTCGCCGGTCAAATCCGAGGCATCAGAGTCAGAGGACTGCACACCCTGGGTCACTAACAGCGCGTTTTCCTCACAGCCTCGTAAGTTTCCCCTACACTATGAAGCATTTTGAAAATTGTATCATTTTATAGAATCAAAATCAGAGTAACCTTCACGTTTGAACAAGTAGCCTACATTTGGCAGTTTGGAGAAAGAGGATAAATTAGATTATTTCTCAGCAGTTCACTGGTAGGCCAGGCCTCAGTGACTCTCTACAAGCTGTTGTGCTGTAAGGATGTCTCCTGTTGGACAGTGGTTACACTAGGTCACTCAGATATTCAGTGCTATATTGTGTGTGTGTGTGTGTGTGTGTGTGTGTGTGTGAGTGTGTGAGTGTGTGAGAGTGTGAGATGAGAGTACTCATAACACAAAAAGTGTGTCCTGATATCCAACTTTTTTTTTTTAAAGGTTATTTTTTGGGGATTATTTCAGTGACAGCGTAGAGGGAGACTGGAGAGAGAGAGAGTTATGACATGCAACAAAGGTCGGAATCAAACCCGGGACGTGGCCGTTATATCTCAGGCGCTGTAACCTTTCAGCTTCCAAAGCTGTTCCTGATGTCCAACTTTCAATTTACAATTTGTATATAGCCAACTGGTCTATATATATATATATATATATATATTAGTTATAGTATTTAATATATAATTTCATGAAAGTCAATTGAATTAATCTCATCCTCATTCTAAAATCTTTATTGTTCTTTCTCCCAGGTCACGTCGGTCCTGGCTGCCCGTTGAGGAAACACAAGACCAACCGAAAGCCCCGCACTCCCTTCACCACATCTCAGCTCCTGGCCCTGGAGAGGAAGTTCAGGCAGAAGCAGTACCTGTCCATCGCCGAGAGGGCCGAGTTTTCATCCTCCTTGACCCTGACGGAGACCCAGGTGAAGATCTGGTTCCAGAATCGTCGGGCAAAAGCCAAGAGGCTCCAGGAGGCCGAGCTGGAGAAATTCAAGATGGCTGCAGACGCTAAGACGGCGGCGGTGGCAGCTGCTGCAGCTGGAGGTTTACACCCTGGCTTTACGTTACCACTGTCGCTGGGCGCCATGTCACTGTATGGACAGTCGTACTCTGCCTACCACCACCACCACCATCACAGACCCATACTGCCCATTTCACCTTTAGGACTGTACGCTGCTCCTCTGGGCTACAGCATGTACCACTTATCATAAACATGGAAATATCACTGACATTGGTGAAATGTGCTCCCAAGGATTCCCAAAAATGGACACAGAGGATGTGTGACTGACATTTAAAATCAATGTTTATAATATATCTACTGCACAAGGAGTGTTTTGAATCAACTTTGAGCACTTCAAGTCAAATAAGAAATCTATTTTTTTCCCACAGCGAGGATAAAAACAAACTTAGATATAGTCTTGCCCCTTTGGACTGCCTGTTTACATGACTTGTCTTTATGAGGAGGGGCGTTACCGTCCAGCTGTTTATACTCTTCACTTGTTTACTTTTGCAATAATTGAGCTGGGCGAGGACTTGCACTGGGCACAATAATACAAAGGCAACTTTTCACTTAAGCCTTTCTCTTCATTCGATACTGTGCCTTGTGTTAAAAAAGGGCTTTAATATCAAGACACTTTGTACACTTGTGTGGATGATGAGTGTTTCAGCAACTCAGGCCAAATAAAGCATATCCCTGAAGCATTCTTTTAATTCTGTAAAAGTGTCTGCCTTGAAAAACTGCTCTCCTTTTTCTGTTTCGAAGGAGACAAATTCAGGTTTGTGTGGCTTTCTCCATGACCGGAAGGTTTAACGCTCAAATAATTCATATAAACATTATACATTTAAAACTTTACACTAACTTTTTTTCATCTTTTAATCTCTCGTAGCAATATTAATAATAAAATAAAATAAATCAACACTCCCTCATTTCCTTACTTTGCATTTATAGAGCGTAGACATTTCTTTTTGAACTATAATTATGCTGGAATTGTATGAATGCCTCATGTTGTGTATTTGTGAGAATATGGTACAAAAGTTCTGACAAAGTGTATTTATATTGTTCTTCCTAAACGTCCCTTTGAAAGGGCCTACGTTGTGCTATGCAGTTTATATATATATATATATATTTTTTTTTTTTTCTCCAATGTTTTATTATTCAAATGAACAAAACTAATTAAAGCCTTTCAGCCTTTAAATACATGACATTGAATTTTTACGTGTGACAAAATAAAGCAGCGATTATGTAAACATGTGCAGTTCCGTTCACGTAAGATCTTTTTTTTTTTTTTTAAGTCAGATTTTAAGGAAAATCCCGTGTCTGTGTTTCCCATCCATCTATTTCTGACAGTGGTCAGCTCAAGGCAATGTTTGACAAACCATAAATGCAATCCCATAAATTATCCAACTTCACAGATAGTTCCCGTTATTACAGAGCTGTCTTTTACCAAAAGTGGCCAAACTTTATTTTTTTTTTTAAGGACAAGATACACTTTTATAATGTTGCTTTGTTTGTACAGAAATACAGTGTGGTGTCTCTGGCAATCATTTACTCTGTATTTATGACCATTACCGAGTTATTCAGGTTTCCCAACAGTAGCGTGAGAACTCGCAACAGCATTCATCTCTATAATAATAGGTGGATAGGTTGGCAATTAGGGATTAACTACCTGAATCTATTGTCTGTAATTTAACCTTTTGTCAAGTCATTATATTTCTAAATCTCACCGGCAATTAGCAGCAACATTTATTGTTCCTTTAACTGGATATAACCCAGAAGACTCCTTTAGTTTACTTGTGGTAGATGTGTTGACTACAAAACTTTCATGTATTTAATATTAGCTTACTTAAAAACTAACAACTTACAGCTTGTTATAAATCCCCTCATTTATTACTGCTCTTTTCCTCATCAGCATTATTTTCTTCCTGCCTCATTAAACTCAATATTAATGACCACTGTTGACTAAGGTTTGAATTAGCCAATTTCTACTACACCTCTCTGGTTTTCACAGAGCCGCGGGGTGAGTTTGGTGGCGTGTGGGGCTGCTGAAAGATGCCTGTGCTTTGTTGCAATTATAAGAGCATCTTACAACTTCCGTGTGACTTTGATGTAACGAGGAAATCGTTTATAGGCAGCAGCGCATTTATGAGGTTGCCCTTTAATCAGAACAAGGCAGAGGGAAATGGCAGGCAGAGCGAGTAGCTTACACAGGCAAGCAATCAACCTAATGAAGTGCAGATTGGGAGGAGCGGCTCAGAGTCTCTTGTGAAACATCAAGTTTGTGCTACTTACTGGACGGGTGTTGGATTTCAGTGGTGGACAATTCAGTACATTCTCTGTCTGTTCGTCTGGAGGGTTGTCGCCGGCGCTGCAGGGATATATTTTTGTCAATGTTAGTTGCTGGTCGTCTGATTTGGGCATGCTTGTGGTTTTGTATGTTACTTAAACACAACATGTGACTTGAGCTCCTCTCTGTCTGCGAGTCATGTGCTTGTCTCCTACCTCCTCTAGTGGCTGTTTGTCATATAGCATCATGGGACAAACCTTCCTTCTCACTCTTTCCCCCCTGTTGTTCTGTGAAGTGGCATGTGAGAAAAAATGGTTTGAGTTGTCAGGCTGATAACAGACACTGGGGAAAAATAACACAAACTGGTGTGTTCATGAAAGACTCTCTTTCAGCTATGAAAGAGGAGCTGTTCATTGCAGAAAAGGCAGAAGATATTTTTTAATATGCTCAATGTATGCTCAAATGCAAGGCACTGAGAGGCACAAGGAACAAAATCAGACATTAAATACATATGTATGTATATATAGTTCTGAATAGGGGTCTTTTTTATTTTGTATTTCCACATGGTTGCAATCATTGCATCTATTAAGTTCCTCTGGATGTCTGTGTTTAATATATACATATATGTTAATACTGGAGAATCCTACAATTGTTTAGTATTTATGGCTGTTTGGCTATTTATATTGTATTTATTTATTCTCAGGCACATTGATGAACATCACTGTGAACTGTTGTCCCTCGGCCTGATGTTAAGTTAGCCACTAAAACAATCAATAGATCTGCACAGCATAGCAGAAAGCTGAACGGGAGAAACAGCTTAGGAGTAAGGCAAGCATCGTTTATGATGTAACTTTGATGTCATAGCCTCATTTATTCAATCACATCAGCATGAGTCGAGATAATTCCTGCCTTTTGGCACAAATTGAGCATATTAAAATATTTTTTAACCTCTTTATTTCCGTGTGCTTTGGGAAGTTTCTGTAGTTTCTGTGTTACCTGTAACACTTGAAGGCACATTCACAGGTGTGTTGCTCTGGGGTAATGTCACACAACACATGTAAATTCATAATAAATAATCAGTACATTTAGAGATCAAGTGAATCCGAGGAAAAAGTCATCATCGCTTCCGGGGAGCTGGAGAAAGATTCCTGAGAGCGGGGCTGCAGCTATAAATCAGGAAGATGCTCCTAAAATGTATCATTGTGGGATCACACCTATGACCTTAGTTACAAACATCTGCTGCATGAGGCATTTTTTAGGAGGAATAATTCAAGTGAGGTTCTCTTCGTCTTTTTCAAACACCAAAAACAACTTTACCCTCATAGAAAGAAATGTGTATTTGACAGAATATTCTCACTAGTCTAATATCATATATTCTCTCCCTTGAGAACACAGAGTTAGCATTACAGTCCCTCCTTCAGCTGATTAAACTTGTTTACAGATACTAATGAAGCCTTGGGCAGCGCCTCACAGAAACAAAGTAAAACCCCCCTGTGAGTTCCCATGTACAGGCTAGGACATGATGCACAATAATTCTGTTGTTGGGTTGCGTGTGTGAGTATGTGTGTGTGTGTGTGTGTGTGTGTGTGTGTGTGTGTGTGTGTTTGTATGTGTGGTCTTTGGACATATCCCTCGAGAGTCACACAGTAGCAGATGTAGGGAAATTGCCCGGAGCAGGCCAGTGGAAGAGGAGGACGGCCAAAGCTTCTAAAGATCTCTCTGGACACACACACATGGACACACATGGACACACACAGACACACACACACACACACACACACACACACACACACACACACACACACACAAAATGTACGTTTCACTGATTTCTGGGAAACATCTGTAGGAGCTCTTTGTCTCACTAGCACAAATGCAAACGAATGCCAAATTGATGCCGTTTAATTTGACCCTTGATGCAGTTCCATATCCTGCATGTTTGATCTATACAGCATATTTAAAAATGATGTCTAAATTACAGTAAAAATCTTTATATTAATGAGACACGCATTTATAGATTAGGCCTTTTGTTTGCATCTGTGGGAGTTCCTGTTTGTGTCTATGAGATGTTCCAACCAATTGCAAAATGAAAACATTTGAGAAGTGATACAGAATTGATTAAAGTGCAAATATAGGTGAAATACGCACACACACACTCCCAAAACCTGTTTGGCTATACTCCATGCCAAACGTAAAACCAAAAGTGACTGGTCCTCTGCTGTCCTAGCACCCAGACTTTGCAACAATGTCCCCCCCTCACGATAGATCAGCCAGGTCTGTAGAACACACACAAGCGTTCGGTGGCCACTGGTTGCTTTCTGTCATTTTAAATGTATTTCGTTTTGATTATTGATTCTCCTTGTGTGCGCTTTGTGTTTGATATTTGTGTTGTGTCTGATGTTATTGTAAAGCACTTTGTGTCCTTTGTTAAAAAAGGTGATATATGAAAAACGTTTTACTTACTTCTCTCACACACACACACACACACACACACACACACACACACAGATGAAAAAAGGCCATCTTCTAATTTGTTTATGAGCAGTCTCTCCAAAAATGTCATGAAGTTACTTATTCACCGAGAACATAGTCGGACACGCTAATGTGCTTATAAACAGGAAGGATCTACACTTTAACAGGGTATTAAATGCTTCTCTGTCACAATCATGCTTTAATTCATCTCTTAGCTATTGTAAAATCCAACATCAAAGAAGCTTCTGAAAGCACGGGTAAATGGCCATATCACTTACAGCGTTCCTTTGACGTCATGAATAAGCTGCAAATGTGATGCTCCCTGATGTGAAACCACTGAGGCCTGTCAGCTAATCCTTCGTGCAGGTTTTATTAGTTTTGAACAAATGTCTTCACATAAAACTTTGAGTGACTGTGTTTAAAGATGGTCGGAGGGAAGACACGTAACCCCGCTGTTTGTGGAGAGAAATCTACATGACTAATGAATTCATTAAGAAATGTGAGCAGTATGTGTTGATAATATATGTGTTGATATTGTATTAAACATAGGATAATATATATATGATGGAGATAGAGCTTCCCTCTTAATTTGATCTGGTAAATATGTTTTTTCTTCTTCTTTTAGATCAAAGGCAGAGAGGTTCTTTCATTCTGATGTGCAGTCAGCCTGAAGTGTTTTTTCCCCATTAAAAGTAATTTTATAGGCATATCCACCCTATGACAAATTCAATGAATTATTAATAAAACTATTACATTAAATTCCTGGCATTTGGGGGATTATATGAGACATATGGTCAGTGAAAAGTGTATTGATTTAAAAAAAAGAAGGCTGTCCATTACAATGGGGAGACAAACAGAGTGGCCTTATACTGAGCGACATTTCATACAATGAATCTAATGAACATTAAGTGCATGAGGGGGGAAACAGGTGAGCTGGAGAAGCATTCAGAAGTTTAAAGACAAATGAGATGTGGATCGGAGTCTGTCAATACATCCGGCCACCCACGCCTGTTGCAAAAGTCTCAGTCAGATTACATTACATTACATTTACAGTTCGACTTACAATACGATCCAGTCACATCCTTCATAGGGTCTACTTTATTTGTTTTATGCATAAACCAAGTCAGCTGTATAATAAGAAGGCTATAATGATCATAACTTTCTTTGCTGCTTTATAACAAGACAGTGATGTCAGCTTGACTTCCAGCAGTAATTGTGATGGAAACTTGAATCCCATAGAAATGCAAAGTTTATAATAAAGTAATTGCACAGTCACACACACACACACACACACACACACACACACACACACACACACACACACACACACACACACACACACACACATTTGTGACAGAATGTAGATTTAGACTTTAATAAAAGACTGACGGATGAAGTCCCCCTTTGTATCCAGTAGGCGTCACTATAGCAACAAAGTTTAGCGGGAGTCAACTGAGACCATCCCAAACAAAGGGTGCTTAAATTTAGCTGCTGTTCTTAAAATAGAGCAAGGAGGAGTCTGAATGAGATTTTACTTGTCAATGGTCTGCTTTTTGCATCTTTAAATATCTTCAAGGTGTGAAAGAGAGGAAGAGTTTGAGTGATTCTACCTCCTGACATCCTCCAACCATTTAACCTTCACTTCTATATTGGAGTAGACAGAGGAGTTGAGTTGTCACAGATTGAGGTTGCCATATATGCTAGCACAATTACACGCTACACACACACTCAGCGTCATTCCAACATCACACATTAATGTCACAGAGATAGAGACGGACATTACAGTGCAGAGAAAGAGCTGGCCACACATGTCACTGCTGTGTGCCCTCTTTCTCGTGCGTTCTGTTTCCACTCCATAGACACACTGCACACACACACACACACGCACGAATGCACGCACGCATACACATCCTCTCTCTCTGCTGCTGTGTTACACAAACTCCGACACACATACTTTGTTGTCACTGTGCTGCCACCTCATCTTCCATGCCTCGCACCCAGCTGATTAGATTTTGGCAGACCAATTCATACAAATTACAGTTCAACAAGTCAGTAAAAAAAAGTGCTATCAAAGTAATGATGCATATCATAACCTCTTAGATTGAATAGCAGAAATGTCACCATAAACCCAAACTGACTGTGAAGTAGTGCAGCCGTTGAGTAGTCGATTACACTCACATTCCATCAGGTTGCTTTCGAATCGGGTTTGAGGCCATGTGATTTGCGGGCTGTTGAAGCCATATGATGTGTGAGAACATAGCTGTGGGATGAACACTATTTATAGAATCACATGTATGATTTCATGTGATTGCTTCCTGGGATTCTCCCCCTCTGCTTCTTATTAGGAACCATCATGCAAATGGACTGCAGCTTCTGAAGAGATGGGGTCATTAGGGGGGGGGGGGGGGGGGGGGACAGGTGACACGTGTGTGTGTGTGTGTGTGTGTCCTCACATGCTTGCTCATATTATGCATTAAATGCATTATCACAGTTCTGACTCAGTATTTCATGTATATTCGTTTGTGTGTGGGAGGGAGAACGCTAATGCGTGTGTGTGTGTGTGTGTGTGTGTGTGTGTGTGTGTGTGTGTGTGTGTGTGTGTGTGTGTGTGTGTGTGTGTGTGTACTTTCAAAATACAGCTTCTCACATATCTAGTGTTTTAGACTTAAACCCCAAGACAGTGACATCTTTCATTATGGAACTTTATAAGACTAAAACATCCCAGTGAAGGAGTCTTCAGGATCTTAACGCTCTCAGTTCTTGAGATTCAATTTAGAGACATCCCCAAAGATTCATGATAGTGTCCTTGAATATTACAGCTCTTAAGACTTCTGGACTCGGGCTTGTTAACATATCAGCGTGGTTTCAGTGACAACTCTTTTAGAACTGTGATTTTAAAAACGGTTCAACATGGGTTTGGAAACATGCAGATAAGGAGATCAAAAACAATTCAACCATCAACGTGATCTCATCCTTCCTCGTCATATTTCGCTGTTGGGCATTATAATGATGCCCGGGGAGGGGGGGGGGGGCAGCCTCTTTCTCACGTCTTTTATTGTTTATAATAAACATACAGCTCGTCACCATTCCGCATGCGTCTTACTGAACCACTGTGACTTCTAAGCTGCAGACAGCACACGCTTGTTTATTGTCTAATGTCAGATAGAGATTTTAAGAGTGTGTCTGTGTGTGCCAGCCAGAGAGCGAGCGTTTCAATAAATGCATGCCTGTGTCTAAGCCTGTGTCCTTTTGCAACGGCATGCCTGTTTGTATTTGGCTGTGTGTGTGTGTGTATCTGCAAAGCAATAGGGGATTTTATCAAGCTCAAACCTGCTAGTGGAATTATACAGAAAAATGACGATTCATGAATCGGTAATGGCTTGAGGGATATAATTTAGTGCCTTTTATGCGTTATGTAGATTGCTGTGGTAAGACAAACACGAAGGGCAAGCAGAGAAAGCATGTAGAATGAAGGTGATACACAGAACCAACCTCATTACACAGCCACTTAAAACAAAAAAAACACATGCTTAACACATTCTCACCTACATTTTCTTAGAGCTTATAATAAGGTGAAATTCCCAGTCAAGCAATTCTAATGTCAAAATGAGCACAAATCTGTAATAGTACAAGGGTCCTCATGAATCAATTATATTTCTGACATATACAGAAACTCATCTGAGCATAAAAAAAACAACTTTCAGCAGTCTTTCCTGGCCATCTTATTATCTCAAGAAAAGATATATAATGAAAACCCTTTTTTCACAATAACCTTTTCTGCCCTTGGGTCTTTTCTACCTTTGTGGATGAAGAATTGAGTGGCTCAGTGTAAAGTGACACCACGCGTAAGACCGAAAAAGGGATGAAAATAGAATTAATGAGCAGGTGGCGGTGGAGAGGACTGATGGAGCACTTTAGTGTAATAAAAAGCATAAATATTAGGGTGTGTGTAGCATGTGTGGTGGTTCTGGGTGGGTTGGACAAAACAATGAAGTGAGGTAAATAGATGAAATACAGAGAAAGCACCCAAATCTCAACGGTCATGGGGAGGACAATTTGATGGATAGCTTGACCTCAAGGGTCATCGCTCGTTTGGATAAATGACTCAAAGTTGGTCTTTTTTTCTTGATAAGTTAGGTTGTTTTGTTCCGTCTAGACTGCCATGTGGCACATAGTCATGGAGGCAGCTTGTGGTACAGGTATTAAGCTCCAAGCAGCCCATAAAGCAAACACTAAATTGTTTGGGTTGCTGGGCTCGCTTAAAAACACAATTTTACTGACTCATTTGACTCTTTGTGTTGCTGGTGTGAGATGTTAACGAGGGAATTGATATTAAAGAGCACCAAAAAGTCAAAAACACTGATTCTACATTAACTCTTTATACATGTTGTTATAGCTAACATGTTTGCAAAACATGGTAGACACTGAGGAACATTAGCACTCCTTTGTGTTTCTGTCCCCATGATGAAAGTAAGTCTAATATTCACACTATACACGTATGTTCCCAAGCTTGTCACTAACTGTATCTGTATGCTGTTTAATGCTAGGCAGGTAAGCTCCAGTGGGTTTATAGAGGTTTTCACTGAACACAGCTGCCTGCTGCAGCTGAAAACGACTCTACAAGAGTGGTGAGAGTAAATCAAATCTTTCAGAACTCTCTTGCTGCTGCTGAAAATGGGGTTGGTGAGAGTGAACCTTGCGAGCAACCACAGCAATGTGCCAAAAGAGGCAAAAGTTAGGTAGAGCTAAGTGGGACTGCAGAGTTGACTGACACTCTCCTCATTATGAGATTTAAAGAAAATCTGAGCTTTAAGTCAGTTTGTTCTGGATGTGTAGCGCATAATGGACCCGAGAAGGAGGAATATATGTGAGATGCACAAATAGACACAGAAAACCTACTACAGTAAGTGTCTGTGGGTTCTTACATTCAAATGTGTGTGTGTGTGTGTGTGTGTGTGTGTGTGTGTGTGTGTGTGTGTGTGTGTGTGTGTGTGTGTGTGTGTGTGTGTGTGTACAATAACCTGGGGGATTTCATTAGCCGCATTTCTTCTCATTGGGTCAGATGCCCTTGCGTGGATGCATATGACTCACAGGAAAGAGGGAAGATCTCCCACATTGGAGCCTCTGAGGAGAAAATACAGCAGAAGGGTCTGCCTGTCAGTCAGCATCCTACACATTGTGCATTCCTTACGAGTCAGCAGAACTCTCCACTGCTGCGTCACATTAAAAGGCAAGATGACCTGAGGGTAGTGGCTGCCTGCTTTGTCAATCTAGCAAAGCCCGTTTGGCCATTTTCGTACCATTGCAAGGGCAATTTGCTGTGTGTGACCTTTCGAAGGGCAATGCAACATGACAAGACCTGTTAACATCTGAAGAGCACCTACGGGTTTCTGAAGATATAGGCCATTCTTACAGTTTTAGAGTTCATCCATTTGTCATCTTTAAAATAGGCTTCCCCCATGTTTTCTGTGCTGTAATCTTTGCTGTCTATGAGGTTTTATTTACGTGGGCGAGCATATTTCTCCTTGCCTGCTCCCATTTGATGATTTTATGGCTTAAATCAAATCAAATCAAATCAAATTTATTTGTATAGCCCAATATCACAAATTATACATTTGTCTCAGTGTGCTTTACAGACTGTACAGGTTACGACATCCTCTGTCCTTAGACCCTCGCATCGCACAAGGAAAAACTTCCTAAAAGAAACCCCATAATTAAAGGGGGAAAAATGGAAGAAACCTCAGGGAGAGCAACTGAGGAGGGATCCCTCTCCCAGGACGGACAGACGTGCAATAGATGTCGTGTGTACAGGATAAACAACATAGTACAAATACAACATTTGACAGAAATTATGTTGTGTTGAAAAAAAAAAATAGAAAGTATGGATGAATCCAGGAAAATGTCAATAAGGCTTCCCGGTGTCCAGCAGGACCAGGGCAGCAGGCGCTGTCACGATTCGTGATCCTGACGTAAACTTTATCAGTGGCAACCTGCCACATGAGAGACAGACACTCCGGGGATGATGCCCCGGATGGTGAGTTAGTAACATACATTTACATAAATGCATACAGATAGAGAGGGAGAAGAAGAGAGGGAGGGGAGGAGAGAGGAAGAGAAGGAAGAGAGCAGGGAGGTGTCCCCCGGCAGTCTAAGCCTATAGCAGCATAACTAGGGGCTGATCCAGGGCAAACCTGAGCCAGCCCTAACTATAAGCTGTATCACTTCCACTAGAAATAGAGGAGGGACAAAAGGAGGGAGAAAATGTGTCAATACAAATCAGGAGGTGGGATGCAGTTATAGCATCTAAAACGCACTCTTGCACATACATCTAGACACCGCAACTTAACAGATAAGAATTATATAAGCGATACAAACAAGTCAGCTAATAGATACATTTACATTTTGATGCATGCAGTTGACATCGAGCTTTATTGGCTGCCAGTGAGCGCCAACTTGTTGCATGACAAAAATCACCACTGGCAAAACAAGTAGAGGAAATGTTCTTTCCTGCAAACCAATACAGTTGGCAGTGAGTTGGTTTTCCACACAGCTTCTGAGGTTTAATAGGACTCTCTGATGTACTAGTTTCCTGTCTAGGATGACACATACTAGGATGTATGCAGAGCATACAGACTCCATCCTTCTGGTTAGGCTTCCCACAAGATTGTGGAGCCTAGCTGCTGGGATTTGCTCGCAGTCAGCCACAAGAGTATTAGCGAGGTCGAGGTTGCTTACAGACCCTGTTTTAGGCGCATGTGAAATGTTCTGATTGTAAAGGGAAAGGGCTTTCCTCAATCTATTGCCATAAAAAAGGATTGTAAAAAAAAAAACCACATTAAAACTTTGTGAACAGAGAGGCGTGCCATAATATGACAGATACACAGATAGACTGAGAGATGGTTGGATGAAATTAAATTGGGAAAGGGCACGGGAGACAAAAATGATGGTGACACAAGGTGACACATGGTGACACGAAGGCCATGATTGACACAAGTCCCTAATTTATTCCTCTAACTCCAACCAAATTTACAAGAAAACTATTTTTCCTGTGGCTGTTTCATGGTTGTATAGCTTTATGATGGGTTTCATAGACATGACAGTTGGAGGGAAATTGCTACTATTTCAGTCTAAAATAGCTGCTATCAATAAATCATTTTAAAGGGTATTTTTTCTTCAATATTAAAGAAGAGTGAAATCTTATCTGGCACGATCTGTTGCTATATGCATACAAGTGTGACAGAGTGAGTGTGTGAATATTTATGATAAGTCTGTGAATGTATCTCTTTGATCAATTATGGACGCAAGCGTGCACACTTTCATTCCTTTTTGTTTGGATACCCAGTGCACTTGTGTTAGTGTGTGTCTGTGTGTGTGGCAGCTAGCTTAAGTACCACTGCTCCTGAATAGAGGATGTCAGTGAACTAGCTAGCCTCTGGGGTTTAGTTTCCACTCTACACGCTGTGAACGCTGTTCTATTCTAGGAACTTGCCTAAAAACAGAGAGGAACACAGTTGTGGCACTTTCTGACACTCCTACCTCTGGTGCAGCTGCTGTTTAGTTTCAGCCGGGGAGGGCAGGAGGGAGCTAAGGAGAGAAGGAAGAGGGACAGAAAGGACGAAAGAGGGAGAAGCTGATGGGAGACATTCACCTTGAAGCATTTATTCAGCCAGCTAGCATGCATTTACATAACCAGCTGGCAAACTGGGCGGAGAACTAGCCAGCCAATCAGTTATCCATCAATCCAAAAACAAAGCTAGCCCAGTAAACACATAGCCAGCCTGCCAGAGCCCAACAAACTGAGCTGTGGAGAGGCGACAGGCTTGGGACTTTGACTGTGGCAGGTGTGTGCCTCACTTTCATACGGCCCCCTGACCAGGGAATGCTAATAGAAAGTGGCAAGACAGGAGGTGTGAAAGAGGAGAAAGAGTGGTTGAAGGGAACATGCCTCAGCTTTATGAGGTAAATGGAAAACAGAGACGGATGGAGGGATATATATGGTGTGAATCACCAAGCAGGCGTGCCACGGTTAGTATTCATGATTCTCTGTAGAGGGGTGTTGTGATCGTGTGACATAAGCAGTCATTGCTTCTGTTTTTGAACTACACTTCACAGACATCATTTGGGAATCAAACAGTGTTATCCGGGTACAGTGAAGTGTGTCTTCTCAAGTCTTCTGTCCGTGAAGTTTGAGATACTCTAGGTGGCGCTCTTTGACTGCTAGCAATGGTAGGAATTGTGGCTCACGCTAAACTCTAAGCTCTTGTTCTGTTTATTCCATTTAATTGCTGTTAAAGCTATAAGAAAGATAAAACACATCATTTCTTCCTCCTACTCAGACACTGCTTGCTTAGAGCGACAAAAAGCTTTCATTTACTGGCTACACTGAATGTTCAATCACTGTTGTGTCATCGCTCTTGGCAAGAAAGACTGGCAAAGCAGATGTTTATTTAAATGAAAAGGGTTTAAATGAAAAGGATCATTACTTTATCCATCTCTTTCTTTTATTCTCTGTCATCTTTTTCCACACTCCTCTCCCTCTACAGTGACTAAAGCAAATCAAATCAACCATGAGAAAATAACCAGGGTTCAAAACAAAACTTGACTGAATGCTATTTCAGGGAGCTTCAAAAACAAATTTTCTGGAAGAAATATTTATGGGTTGCAATGTAATGCATAGATATTTCTACTAACAAGTCAATCAAACCTGCAGTAACAGATTTTTCTGGCCACTTGGGGGCAGCAGAAACTAGCTGTGACACAACATTGACATATTACCACCTTTTCAGTTATATGTTAGCAAACAGTTGAGTATGTACTCATCCTAAAGTTACAGAACATCGTTAGCATTCATTTGAAGTTATGGACCTGGCCATCTGGTGGATGTAAGTCCAATGTTCACCATCTTTTAGCTCTGTTTGTAGTCTCAACTCATTAAATGTTCACCAGCTTGATGCTAACTGTGTCCGTCTGCTGTTCGGTGCTGAGCAGGTTAGTGTATAGTGACTTTTTAGAGCTTTCTTTTGCTGAAAACAGCTGCTTCCGCTGCTGCTGCTGCTGCTGCTGCTGCTGCTGCTGTCGACAACAACACCATGAGAGAGGTGAAAGTGAACCAAAACAGCAAAGATGCGGGCCGGACAGCTAAACCATGAGCTGAAACTCACTATGAAGCTGCAGATTCAGGTGATGATTCTCTGTAGGTTCATCACCTATTCCCTGATTCCCTGGTTATTCCCTGATAATCAGAGGCGGTGGATTTATTTCAGGTGTGTGTTTGTTCGTTTGACACTGTTCATTTAGTAAAACTAGACAACGTTAGTGCCAATTTCTTCTCTACAACAATCGTCAAAAGCTGATCTGCTCTGAGCAGTATTTGTATTAGACGTTCATGTTGTCCATCATTTTGACGGAAAGGGTCATAAAAATGTCCGTCATAATCTGTTATTGAGAGTCATATCTTTTCGATAATAAGGCATATTTAATTGCATTAAATTGCAATACATTCATTTACATTTTAAATAATTGATACAGAACAAGTTTTTGGATTTTGCATTTATAAGGGCATGGGGATTAAAGATGAACAGAGACCTTGTGCATATCAACACACCCCCAGCAGTGACAGCGGAGTGCACTACAAACGTTGCGACCATTGTTCCTAAACAGGCAAATATGAACAATGGGATCAGGGCATGTTACTAGTGTGACAGTGGCCTACCACTTTCAAGCGGCACCGACCGCTAGGAAACGGTATATGGTCGGTGAAAAACGAGCGGCATACCACTCCAGGTATTGGCACACGCCGCCAAACCATAGCGGCATACCATCAGCCATTTTTCAATCTCGGCTGCTCCTCACAGAGAGGAGAGGAGACGTGCGGTGAATGACTTAAAGCTACGATAGATCTCCCTCAGTCAGTGTTCTAATCTGTCCAAATGACGGACGGCCTTCAGATGTATCCATCATTCTATTAAAGAAACCGGTCAATGACGGATGTTATGTTCACAGTCTCTATCATTATGGGATGCCCTTGATGCAACATATTTGCATCATCTTATTTTATCAGCAGAGTTACAGAGGACATGCTTTTACTACCGTCTTAGTCAAGTGTCATGTTTGTGTTTCACATCATTTCTGACTTATTTCACTTCACATTTGATTTCTATAATGTTTTTCAAATAAAGTTTTCGGATTTTGGATTTTATTTGTTGTTCATTTTCAGATACATTTCCATCATACATGAATATAACCATAATTAGAACGATATAGCATCAAACACGAGTTTAACACATTAAGAAATGGACACACTCATTTCCCCGAGGACCCACTGTGGGACTCCCTCCATTGAAAACCACTGGCTGCTCTAAATTCTATTCATAAGAAAATTCTAAAGCTTTTGAAGTTGAGGCAGGGATTTATTAATTCAGTTGTAAATGTCATTGCAAATAGAGAACACTACAAGGCTGCAGAAATATGCCAATCAAATATTGTTAGGTAGAGATAGAAAGAGAATCCATCTGCTGTGCATTCATGAATATATCAAGAATAAACCATATGGCAGTCTCCACTTCATTTACATATTATGCCATTAGACTATAAACATACAGTCTTGCCTCCGCCTCCCTTTATCGTGCCTCACACACATAAACACATGTACAGACGCATTGAAACTGACAAAATATGCGACATAATCCAGATTGTCTCAAATACAAGGTGCATGTGTGACTCTATGTATGAGTCTCCGCAATGAGACACACACACACACACACACACACACCTCCAGAACATCTTAGTGGTTGTGGCAGGTACATGACAGAGACAGCTGACACAGCGCACCCCTCTCAGCTGGGGTTTATAGATTAGGCCGGAGCTAATGAAGTAGAAATGATGTGTGGAGAACGAGCTTTTTATCTCAGCTCATTGTGGAACGGCTCTACAGCCAAGACAATGACACATCTGAGGTCAGCACGGAGGTTGGGGAAATGGTAATCTCATTTAGAGACATATGGAGAATACTTTTAGTTTCAGAAATCCGTCTAAAGTTATTAGAGGTTTGGCAGTACACTTGGACAGGTTACCTGCCAAGAACAAATTTTTATCCATTTCTGTCTCCTAATTGAACCCTAAGAGCACCATGAATAATGACTTTCAAAATGAGTGTGCACCAAAACGTATTATGCTGATTTAGTTGCAGTTGCAGACATTTTTTGTTTATTCCGTGTCCTTCCTCTGTTCTGATTAATTGCAGAGAAGAAGCGAAGCGAAGAAGCTATGATATATATCCCCCTGAGTTATTCATTTAAAATAAAATTGGCCTGACTTTTCAAATTGCATATAAAAGACCTAGCCCAACTTTCATTTATGTTCTTAGTGTGCTAGTTAACCTGTGTGGGCCAGTGCAACTCTGTTAACACTCTATATGTAACAAATATATACACATACTTGCTTATAACAGCAATACTATATTCTCAGCAGATATTTTACTGCAAATTAAACATTCACTTCTGTGTAATTCGAACAATTGGAAGACATGCATAATCCCTATTGTGAGGGTTTTATATGTGATCTGAACATCTTGACTAAGATAGACCATGTTTGCTTAAATTTGTGACAGCTGCTGCACTCCGAAGATAAAATCAAATGTTTTACATTCTAATTGTTTTTATTTCCATCTAGTCATCTATTCTTTTAAGTTGGGTTTTTATGGTTTTGGGGGAAATAAAACAAAATTAGTGAAAATTGCAAGCAAAGACAGTACAGTATGTGTTGTGTCCGGGACAACTGAATTAAAGGATGTTATTTTTAATAGCTAAATGTTACACTGAAATAAGCATATTTTTTATTTATTTTACTTATACATATATCTCACAGTCTTCTCTCCATATCTCAGATTTTTGGCCACTCACAATCTATTACCTAATGACTTCTTTATTACCAGGTGAGGCTCCTTTCAATTATCCACAGGCTGCCCTCAAACTAGCAATTAACTATAATTGCTTTTCCTCTTCAAACACAATATTTCAATGCCTGGTGCTTTGATATCTTATTCTGATTACAAATGTGAAGGGTCCTCTTCCCTGCCTGCCATGGGGGTATAATAGATAACATGGATTTGGTGGGTGGGGGGGATTAATCCACAGAATGTTTCATGAAGTCAAATTTAGAACAGACCAAGCTAACACGTAGCCTCGCCTATGTTGCATAAACCTTATGATGATTACATGGTGAACTCTATGGACTCCTTTATTAGCTGACTTTTCAACACAAGCTGCTCTTTAAAATTAAAATTAAAATGGAACTGATTATTTAATTATCACTGTTTTAACCAAACTCAAAATTAATTGGTAGATTCATTGATAAAAAATTAAATAAATCCACAATCATTTTGATAATTGATTAATAAGTTCAGTCAAACAATTCCTTGTTCCAGCTTCTCAAATGAAACAATTTGCTACATTTCTTTTTCACATACGACAGTAAATTAAACATCTTTGGACTGTTAATGTAGTCGGACAAATTTTGAAAACGTGTCCTTAGGAGATGTGAATTCCATTTGTTCACTATTCTTTAACATTTAATAGACTACATGATTACCGATTAATCAAAAAGATTATCGTCACATTAATCAATAATTAAAATAACCGTTAGTTGCATGGCCTAATACTTTAGTAGTATCTAGATTAAGGAGGAAAGTTCAACTTCTTCCATTTGGCCTATACCATGGGATCAAATAATGACACGTTTCAGTCTTCACATCATTTGACAGAATGGGTTTCAAATGTTTGGCTGCCTGGAACAGATCCACAGAGACGCTCGGAGAATTGAAAGGAAAAGAGTGGTATTTAATGAAATGGCCACTTGGCTCCGCTGTGTATAA
Source organism: Cottoperca gobio (assembly GCF_900634415.1). NCBI lineage: Eukaryota > Metazoa > Chordata > Actinopteri > Perciformes > Bovichtidae > Cottoperca > Cottoperca gobio. The sequence continues at coordinate 16,843,776 of NC_041368.1, forward strand.
TATCAATAGGTTTTCATCTCTGTTCAGAGAGTAAAGGCTACCTCTCGCTGTATTAAGCAGCTCTAGCGGCAGTCAGAAGCAATTTGACACGAGGGAACGGTGCTTGAACTTTCCAAATTATTCAAGACGGCATTGTTATAAAAATGTAGCAATATTTTTTTTTATCAGAGCATTCTCAAGCTCACTGTTAATCAAACATCCCTTCTTTAGGACATAACACATAAAGACAAACTGTGTGTGTGTGTGTGTGTGTGTGTGTGTGTGTATGTGGAGTCTAACACAGACACTATACATTACAGTACATTGAATAAGAATAGACGCTATTTTTACACATATTCTGTGAAGAGGTGCATTATTACCAGTGGATATGGCTGAATTTTGCAGTAAGTCAGTGCTAATGACTACATGACAGTCTCCATGGTTTCTTTATGGTCTCCAGACTGCGAGGTCTCGGCCCCCACAGTACTGATCAGGCCAACAACACCACCCCTTCATCACAACCTTAATCATTAATACAAATTGTTAAAGTCTTTTTTGAAACTGACAGCACATCAGCATTTAGGTGCAACTTCGCCCTGTTCAAAGTGCCTGAGTCTTGGCTCGAGTTGCGTTGCATTTATTACCTAATAAAGCTGAGAGGCTCACATGTGTCTCCTCTCTACCAAGGCTGATAAAGATGGCTCCCGTAACTACAGAAAGACAAGGCTAGAGCCCTCGTTCTCTACCCTCTGAGAACACACAGGCGTACATGAAAATAGATTAAGAGGTGTGTATAGACCATTTTCGCCATTTGTTTTTTCATCACACCTTTACTGAAAACAACAAAATTAAGGTCAATTCTAATTATAATAGTATATAGTGATAGTTATTATGATGTGTTCAAATGTATTCTTCTAAAATTCTTGGCAAGAAACTTGGATAAATGCAGTTGTTTGAAGGAGACGTTTTCACAGCAATATAAAATAGATATTAGAGAGGTAATTATGACCTAATTTGTCCATAATTCCTAAAAGCTGGTCTGCATCCATTCATCTATTAATCTTCCACCACAGAGGTAAAAGAAGTACTCATATCCCTTTCAGGATATCCGCCAGAAAAGCTGTTAGGCTTGGTGCCCCTGTCGATCGCCCGAGGGGTGGGGGAAGCTGCGCTGCAGAAACTTATAGGAGCGGCTTGTCATGTTGTTGAGAATAGCTGATCCAACTTAAAAGTCAGCAAACTTTAACTTGAGCCCGTGTTGTCGCTGTTAGCTTCACAGCTAACGAGAGCGCCTTCTATTTTTAGCAGCAGTTGGTGTTGAGGAGTTGTAGCAAAATGTGCTACGTTGACTTCACACATGCATGCTTGCTCACTCGCTCTTTCTCTCTTTTCCCTCAACCGACCGACCGCACACTCGCTATCCCTCACATCGGTACGGTGTGCTGAGATTATTTTCAGGTGGCGTTGGCAGATTGAAATCATAATTACTTACTTGCAGTCACAAACACACGGTCTCTCTCTTTTCTTTCTCTCAACCGTACTCCCTATTGAGTGCAACAAGTTATTACTTTAGTTTAATAAGCACCTTAAAAACGCATTAAACAAAGATGCTCAGGCCGCCGGGCTTGCAAAGCACTGACTTTACTTAACTGAAAAGTTCCAACTGGGCTTTCATGTTTGACATACAGCTTTATTCATTTATGGGTTAGAACGGACGATTTAATAATTTTGGTATGACCTCTTTGAAAAAGAGGATATTGAATATGTACTCTCGAACTGTCTGTTCTGTTTGAATTTCAATGTTTTAATGAGGAACATTTGAAATGATCTCATAGATAACAATTTTATGAAATATATGTTTGGTGTCAAAAATGGTTTTAAAGATTGACACAAAGCTTTTCAATTTAGTGCCTTTTTTCACTTTCTTTATAAATACAAGCTTTGTTTATATTATAATTGTTTATCAATCCAGATTAATTCAAATATGTAATTTCTATGATTTGAACAACTAGAGCCTTTTAGAAGATGTTACCTGGCTATAGAAGCAGGGAAAGAAAAGCAGGTTAATTGTCCACGAGTTCAGTCAGAAGGTGCTTTTACAATGATAGTAGAGGCTTTAACAATAACAAGCACATCAAATCCTTTTGTTTACCATCTCTAATAGGTCAAACCTCCACTGTCAGGTTATTAAATATGCATCCTGACCAGCATACTGTAAGCTTTGTTACAGAATCTTCTGTCTGCCAAAACAGCTCCATATCCAGTCAACGTAACGGACCAGGCTACACAAAAATATGCATTATGCATGAGGTGTTAAACAAGTTTAAATACAATGGGTTTAGGTTCATACAACTGATACTTTATCCCACAATACAGAAGGCCTGTCACTGTTACTCATTTACATAATATTGTGAAGTTAGAGACGTTCTTTCACAAGCCAAAGTTGAAGTGCATTAAAGCACTGGCAGAAAAACATTAAAACAATGTGGGCGATGTTTGGAGCTGTCCAGCACAGCTGCTCTGTTTAAGATAAAAAACAGACAGAGCGTAACACTTTTCACCCCATTTCCTACCAGATGTACTGCAAGTCCAGTTGGAGAAAATCAATACGTGAAACAGAAGAATGAAGGAAATCACAGGAGACATAAGAAGTGCTCCATCATCAGTACTGTGGCCCAACAGCCGAGCCTGAGAAGGAAAAGTTCTCAGTTCAAGATGCTCATTGTTTTAAAGTGTGTGCTTCAGAAGTAATTATCCATCTGTATGGTTTTAAAGCCACTTAAATATGTAAATATGCTCTATTAAATGTGCAGCCAGAACAACAGACATCCTGCTGGTGGATTACATGAAAGCATTAAAAGGGATTTATTATCATTTTCCTTAAGCTGTGTGGAAAAATCTGCACAGCAACATTGTTTCTTAAGTGTTCCACATTATTCATTGTGCAATAAAAATGTAAAACTTTTCTAGTCATGCAGAACTTTACAAAAGTAGCATTTGTCATTAATGTATCTTGATTGCTTTATTATATTCGTATGATTTCATGGGTGTATGTTTGAGGAGAAGACCGATAGAAAGATTGGAGTGATGTGTGAGAGTCAATGAGACAGGAACACAGTGTATATGGTGATAAATGCATGCACTTCATTTTTACGAGCTGCAATAATATTCACTGAGAACCTTTTCTTTACCAAATAAACTGTGCATTAGCTCCCTTAATAAAACATTGTTTATCATCTTTCGTGCTTGTGATGTGGCATATCTGGACTCATTGTTGGAATTTTCTACATATTTATCATGAACTTATTTACTATGAATCATGAAATAAAGGATTAATATATTTGAGCTATTTCTCCTCTACTTTTCCCTGGGACCATTAAACACCTCCAAAAAACACATCTATGTGGAGTCACTTTACAAAACATTACCATTAATAAATGTTTGCATTATTACAAAAAAAGAAAAGGAGGTGAAGGATTTCCCTTGTGTTTGCAGGAGTCAGAAGATCAGCATTTGCGTGTGTATTTAATCTTCTAATGCAGCATATGTCTGAGGCAGGGTCCGCCGTATGGGTAAAAACACCTGGCACTTGCTTCAGATGTAGTTTATTTTATCCATCAGCTTTATTAATTTAATGTGCTGACGTTTGGTAAATTGTGGGTGTAAATTGTTGCAAGTTTCTGTTTAAGGCCACAATCACAGTGAATACTTTGATAACTCGTAAAAAAAAACACTCTGCACATAGGAATAAAAAGAAACATTAAAAAGGAATAGTTTGACAATTTGGGGAAATACTCCGATAGGCTTTATTGCCAAGTTAGACGGGAAGATCAATACCACTCTCATAGCTGTGCTGTAAATATGCCAGCAGCTAGTTAGCTTAGCTTAGTGTAAAGACTTGGGGGAATCAGCTAGCTTGGTCCAGTCTAAACTCAACTAAATGTGCCTACAAGCAGCTAAAGAATTCACAAGTAGCTCTCTTGGCTGTTTAGTCCGGGAGGGTAATGTGCTGGACAATTTCTTGGAGTCTTGTGGTCACTGTGAGGCAACCAGCGGAGAACACAGAAGAACAGTCTACCTTGGTGTGATGGTAAGATGTCTATGATTGATTGCGTGTGATCTCACCCAAATAGATGTTGTGTTAATAAAGCCAGACTTTGCCCACTGTTCTTATAATAGAAAATGTGTATATTACCTACACCAGTGTTCGCAGGCTCGCAGCTTTGGTCAAACAGCCACAAATGTACTTGCAGAAACACAACAGCATGTGTGTATCCACACCCATCCATATGTGTGACAGTTTGTGCTGAAGACCAAGGGGCACAGTCAGTCTCAATTTAAGGTGTTTTATTCTGTTTGGGTGTTTTTCACCTCTAGAAAATCCGTAGGGTTTACAAAAACACATTCCTGATCGCACTCTTCTGTGTTTACAAGGCATGAAGAAGATTTTTTTCAGCAACAGGTCCCTGTTGATCCCTGATGTGTTTTCAGTCCTGAGGATGCACTAGAGGCACACGAGAGTAAAAACAAATGGAGAATGTACCACTGGTCTCGGCGGTTGTCATTACTTTAATCGCTATCGCTCATTATGCAGTCTACTCGCATACGTCATCAACATGGCATGACCTAAATGTTCATTCTCTTTAATATCTTATTCTTTTAAAGCAATTGGTAATTGCTTCATTTTTTTTGTACTTCATTAAAATAGCAAATTCTATTTTCCATCTGGCTGCATCTCTCAATTACAGGAGTTAATTAAGTCTATTTACAATACATGTATCCAATCTGTTCAAAGGTTCTCTCACAACAACTTACACTGCCAGTGTACAGCAGTTTATATATAGCTGCTGTCAGCCCTCCCTTGTTCTTCATGTGTTTTTTATTTGCACAATCGTCTCGACATGAGATGCACATAAACATTAGGGCTGTCAACACAAATTTGAATATATATATATATATATATTTTTTTTAAACAGACGTTTGAATATGAGAATTATTATTTGATTGTGAAATAAAAACTTGCACTACCGCAGCTGTCTGCCTCGTGCTGCACTGAATGCATTACAGTAGTCACACAACGTCACTTTCAATAAATGAAAATGAAGTGTAACGTTAGGTCAAGCTGAATGAGGAACAATTCAACAACAACCGTAGTGATGGCAGAGAACTCACCCGAAGAGAGAGTGACACCATGTCCTAACAGTAAGCGAGCTTGTGGCGTGTATGCACTTCTGTTACGTCATGTAAACAAACCACGTACCGAGCAGCTGTGCGCTCGAGCTCAGACTGGAGATGTAACCACTTAAAAGATGGGTGAGTAGTAGGCCTAATCCTACGTGCGTACCTTTTTAAACAGAAAACACACGTTTTACATTGTTGTATTTACTGGAAATGGCGTACAATACAGCCAACAGCAAGTAGGAAACTTTTAGGTCCCTGGCAATCTCCCTCCAGCCAGCTGTCCGTATAGATAACTCCCCATTCCAACTTCACAAATCAGACGTTCCCTCGTCCATTGCAGCACTTTCAGAGCGAGTGATAGGAATAAATATAAACATGGCATCGGCCAAAAGTTCGGCTCATAACGTCGCTCAGCCAGTTAGGTCACGGTGTCATGGACAATGTGCAAAAATAGATATTGGAACAGTTCTAACCTATGTGGGTTTTTTTTTTAGAAGGAATATTCAATCGCCATTTTCTGGTTAATTTTGAAAGCCCTCATAAACATACAGTAAAACAAGACAAAAGCCAACACCTATTTTTTTGCATCTTCTCATCAAGGGCTGATGTTTTTATCATGGTGTCTATACTAAAAATAGCAGCAGTTGATGAAAATGCATTACATAAATGTGGCATTTTATGCTGGAAGGTATCCATGCAATCTCAATCTGTCCGCCTGATTTGACATACATATGTTCCTCGATGGAAGTGGCAGTTTAATGGTTGGAGGAGCAAGCTTGTGATTGCAAAGTCAACCTGACCAAAGAGAAAATCGAATGAAAAAAATAACAAAATCTCCTTCTATTAATATCACTATCAGCAACACGAGCCAAATAATAACTACAATAGGCTTGTGAATGTGTGTTATCCTCGTGCAGCTTGTTTCCTTGAATAAAAAGTGTTGTTGTAGGCCGATTTGATTGTTCAGAGAACATTTTTTATTGATCCGAGTTGTTGTCTTGTTCGCGTGAATTGTTTTCCAGTCAGGAACTAATTTTTGCCGATGATTATGACACCACATGAATGAACAACGTCTAGGAAGTTTGGTAGTTATTGTGAAACAAAGCAAATTCATGTTACCATTCAGTGTTACTCCATATTGTGTGAATCCTTGAGCTTTAACCATAACGTGGAATGCATTTCCTTCCTCATAAGATATTTGCAAAGGCAATTGTTTAAGTATTTTATATCCAGCATGGTTTACTTCCATGTGTAATAGCTTGCAGTCATCTCCCCTGTCTTTGTGTGCACAATGCAGCATATCGTTGCATGGTACACCAACTGTAGACCATCGTAATAGTGTGACCATTATACAGATACGGAAATAAGGCATGATTTCCAATGTTATTTTAATTCGGCTATTTTTATAATGGTACTTCACACTCATTTATATCAACACTGTGATTATTGTACTGTACATGCTCTGTGTAATCTTGTACTAATTGTTATGTTTTTGCTGTGAAGCACTGTGGGCTGCAATTCTTGTATGAAAGGTGCTATACAAATATAGTTTATTATTATTGTTATTATTGTTATTATTATTATTATTATTATTATTATGAGTAATGTGTATTGCGCCAGACATGCATGTGTGTTCTTGATGTGTTATAAAAGTCTCTTTGCACTCATAATGGCAGAGATAATGAAATATTGCTCGTCATGCAGACTATATGGGATTTATTTTAAATGTAGTCATTGTATGAATATATAATTTGCAGCTGAAATAATATCCCCATCCTGAATAGTTACAGGTTCCACTATCAAAAGGCTTGAATTCAGCTCATTTTTCCAGAATAGGTGTTAACAGACAAAGAGAAAAAAAACCAAATCTAACATTTAAAGAATATGCATCTGCGTTTTGTTAGGCCTCATCATGTCATAGCATATCCCGATCCTTTCCACTTAAACAAAAAAAATAGATTTTGGAATATTCTTTCTTGTGAATGCAACACTGTTTCTTCTCATTATGAAATGCTAAAGTGTTGCCACTTAATGCTTTCCCTGGTCTCACTAGCTCAACATCATTTTAACAGCTTACATTTGTTTTTTTTCAAAGCCATGACCTTTCATGTGGGAAGCAGTAATTTGTTTCAAGCAACTCTGCCAAAAAGTGAGCAGATGAAAAACAGAAAGGAACAGGCTATGAGTCAGACAAAGGCCAAATATAATGAAGCAGTAAGAAATAAATAATATTTAATTTTGGCTCACAACTGGCTTTTTTTGCACATCAAGCTGCAGAAGGAACACCGTAACAAGGGTCTGGCTAGTTTCATAAACAGAGATTCATGGCTCTTGTCACCTTGCTGGAAGAAGCTTTTACAAGCACAAGGCCGAAGACCTGGAGGACCATTGATGGAGAATCCACTCTATATCACTGTGTCTCTCATAAAAAACAAGAGACACACAGGCTGTATCTTTAAACAATTACACATGAAGGTCAGCATGTGACATTTTTGCTCTGCAAATAACAGTGTTAAGTAAAATATTTAACTTCTTGTAAGGCTTACCTTGAACTGTAAAAGTAAGCAAAGTTTGACCCACATTAAAAGTATACAGAGTCACCACAGTTTTATTATTGTTCATGAGTTGTTTATGAGTACCATTTTACAGACTATTCTTTTAAGTACCATGTCTCGGCTGTACTTGAAAGACTACTTAGATATGTTATCATTTTACTCATAAGAGTACTGATAATAACTGTAATAGCGATGCCAAAAATGTGCTATAGATCATAACTGCACATTCAAATACATCAATTATCAGTCAGGACATCTTTCCTGTATTTTCTTTATATTCCTTTTCAAATTTGTGAATGTGTTTCTAAATATGCTTATGTTTTGTGTGTTGCATCCATGTGTAGGTCTAATTCACAGGCAGAAATAACAGTATTGACTTATTATCGAACTGATTTACGAGGAGAAAAAAAGTATGAAAACAAAAACTGATTATGCCTGCAGCTTATTCCGTGGCTTTGTCATGCAGTGGCTAAATGTTCAAAAATAAAACCCAGAAAGAAAAGTGTAGCAGGTTTAGTGGAGTGCAAAATATGACAGGACAAAAAGGGAAATGAGGACATTCGCAGGCCACAGTGTGTGCTGTTCTAAGGTTTTTAAATCATGTCACAATTTCAAGTGTATGCAAAAAAAATAAAGCAAATGATTAGGCTCTGCAGTATTTTTCAGGTGAAAGCAGCACTTTCTGAGATGTGTTATGCAGCACTACAGTGAAGAAGTAACACCTGATATAAAACCGTGTCACTGGCAATTAGCGGCCCTATTACACTTTTAAGAGATCTTTAAAATCTAATTATAATTTCAAGTGTAAAATATTGTGCAGAGTGGAAACTTTTACCTGAAGCCTTTACCTGAGCTGTAACTTATAATTATACCTGTATCTGTGCACTTTCTTCTCTCCCCTACTTTTCTCTTTACATTCTTCTGCTCAGGAACTTGCAGCCTGCAGGTGTGAATCATCCCAAAATACAGGTTTACAGAAGTAAGAGCTGTATGGAAGTAAATAACCTCATCTAAACACAGCTACCGTGTTTTCCAAACATTAGTGATGATGAGTGAGCAGCAGTGTAGCTCTGTGTCAGACCTGCAGGCCCAAATACTGTATTTCCGTGGCCATGGGAGAAGTTCACCCCCACACCCCTTGTTTTGGCTGGCAGATGTTTTCAGACCCATGGGAGCCTCCGGTTCACATTCATCCTGTTCTGCCTTGAAGAGGAGAGCCCCGGCTTCCAAATTTAGACACAGTATATCACAGTAATTGACTCTATTTCTATTCTCCACATAAGCAATACTGTTTTCTAACAAGTACGTGCAACAAAAGGATTTCAATGTAGAGGGGAAGGCCAAAGTGTTCAGTAATTGTTATGATGCAACTTGTTAAAAAAATAGAATTGGTGTCATTTAAAATGCATTATAAAATGTATTATAAAGTGTTAACAATTTAACAGACGTTCTCGTGAGCTGTGAGTGAAAGACGTGCAACACTGTGGCTCTTACCTGCCAAAAACTCACCAAATTACATTGAAATTATGATTTAAGACAGTCAGAGGAATTATCAGTATAAAAGCTATATTATTTGTTTTACATAGTAGCATTCAACAGACAGAATGTATAGAAATATGTATGTTACCAAAGACCTCACTCATAGAAGAGACACCAAAGCAGAGGGACAGATTGATGAAGACAAATACAAACATGGTACACAAAGGAAAAATAAGCAGTAAAAAAAAAAACAACCTCTGGGATAGCCTGCGGCAGAGCAGACTATGGGGCACATTGCCTGCTGGACTTCCCACGATGCAGAAAACTGGAGGTCACAGATAGAGCCTCTCCAACTCGTTTGGATCTCAGTGAACTGAATAGAAATAGACCCTGCAGACTGTACAGTAGCGGGCAGAATGGAGAAGTAAGCCGGCAAAAGAGAGAGACAGAGAGAAAGACAGATAGTGAGCCAAAACAGGAGGCACTATATGCAAGGTGACAGATTGGCTTGGGCTCAGAGGGTGTACTTTCACCAGGCAGAATGTCTGTTTCTCATGGCCAGGGGCTTCTTCAGATGGCCATCTATTTCAGCAGAATCCTTTTCTGCTGTTATTTCTATGGCAATATTACAGTCGCCTGTCCTACTTATGATATTTACAATTGGTAGAGGGTAAAACTATATTCTATCGGATTCAACAGCCTAATACAAGCATATGATTGAGTCCTCTGATAACTGATTGTGTGTCAAATGTAATTTATTTTTTATCCCAGATTCAGAGGACAAGGTCCTGAATGTTAAGCCATGCAGTTCTTGAGAGAGAAAGATTAGACAGGCAAGAAATTGACTCGCTACTACTTCTAGAGGTGCTACAGGTGAAACTGAGATTGAGAATATGATCACAAATACTGATGTATTAAATGTCTAGTAAAACAATATGATTCTTTTCTTTTTTAATCGACTTTTAAAATATTATTTTCACAAATGTAAATGTCCTCCTGTTTTTGAAGCATTGAAATATTGTATTTTAAGTAATCCCTCTCACACACTTTTAAAAGACCAATAATTTGGTTGCACATTTAAATGATTTGCTTTTATCAGTAGTAATGTTTTAAGATGTATTCTCATAAACTAATATCATGTTTTTCAAATGTCTGTTAGAACCTTTGTTTTCAATAAAGTTGGAAGATTTGATTTTATAAAAACGACTTACATTTCAGCAGGGTAAACAGGTGCGCACTGACGTTACAGTCGGCGTACAGGACTGCGATAAGGCAGACATCTGTATGCGCATGGAGTGGCTTTCATAAACGCCAGCAGGCGATATAAAATTATATTAAAACATCAAACGTTGAACCACTGTCGCACCCGCTTTTTGCTGCGGTCCAGATAAAAATAGAAGGCTCTTTTCTTCCTCTTTGGCTGGGCCTCTCCGGGCCGCCAACACAAGGGTGTAATGCCTTTACAAATTACAGAAAATGTTAGAAAATAGTGTTTTCTATGAACACATCCAAGTTTTGTCAAGAGATGGAGGCGGAATGAAATTTGACTGAAACCCTGCCTCTTAATTCTCTACGCAGGGAAAAAACCCTTTATAATGAGCAGCTTTTAAAAGTTTTACCAGTTTGGGATTGAGAACAGTCTGCTTATCTGAAATTCATTGACACTTTCAAATAGCATCCTAAAATAAGAAGATGAAAGATGAGATGTAAAAAAAACAATTAAATCAGAATTGAATCCCTTTGTAATGAGTTTTGGTGCACTTAGTCGTATTGCACAGCGTGTGATGAGCAATTTGACTGCACATCCCACTGTGAGAGACAAAGTGTATTGTGCAGGTGTGATGTCAGAACAGTTAGGTCGGGGAACTTTGCAGATCCTCAAGGACATATAAACTAATACATCAGCTTCCAACAGTGATTGTCTGGCACACCACCATGCAACTCTACATAGAAACTAATCTTTGGACACAGAATTGCATTGTAAACCACATTGCTGTAAACTGGTGTTAGATTGGCACATTTACGCATCACAACCCAATTATACCAACATGGGAGATAAATTACCAATTACAAGTAATCCATCAAAGTAGCCTCTGGCCGACTTACTTAAATATTCTGTGTCAGATATACATCGCAATTATTTTCCCTTTTGATCATCGCCGTCTGTGCAAATGCAGATCGGCAGTAATGTGATGCAATGTTTTTTTAAATGTAAACAAGAAAACACTGCACAGAACACGCTGTTCTACAAAGTAAAGGTCACCCTATCTGGAGAGAAACATAGTTTAGTTTATTCATGCAAAAGGTTTGTGTTTACAGCACGCCGGGGTTCTATATGCATGTAAGCATATAGTAAAGCCAAGTCTTTAGCGTTTTGTTCAGCGCCAGCCCTTCTAAGGACCAGGGAGCCCTGACAGCCGGAACAGGTGCTCATGGAGATGATGGGGGGGGGGGGGGGGGGGGGGGAGATGAAGCGGATGGTGATGATTCCTTTTCAGAGACAAGGACATAGTAGCAAAAAACGGTAGAGCACAATGTTACGCCACGTCAGCTGAAAAGTAGTCCTCGTTACGACATACTTTAATACTGAACACACAGATATCAACCAACAGATCTGCAGGTGTGCGCACAGGAAAACAGACACACTCATCGTGGCGCACACACTCATTCAAAAAACACATGCAGTTATACGTAACCTATGTTACCCTCCATTAGTTGCTTTTATGGGGCACTAAGGTGAATGGCACAAATGCCTGAATGCATTTAATGACTAATAATGTGCGCCAGATATGAGTGAGTGCCAGAATAAGAAAGCCAAACTCACCTTTGGGAAAGGTCAGTGCAAAAATAAATGTGATGATTGAATAAAAGCAGCTTTATAGTTCATTTCACACCGAGCTGAGCATGGAGAGGGTAAAAGATAAAATGAGAAAAACAGTGCAAGGCAGCAAGGCAAGCAGACACACTGATGCAAATACACACACATGGAAAAGCACTGCAGCATGGCATCACACATTCTGTCCCAGCAATATCACTGTCACCTTGAAAAATATTAAATGTTGATTAATCTACTAAATATGGCCTAGAAGACAAGAACCCTTGGGTTATGTTTCACCTGGTTTTGTTAACCCAGGATTATGTTTCACCCGGTTTTGTTAACCCAGGATTATGTTTCACCCGGTTTTGTTAACCCAGGATTGTGTTTCACCTGGTTTTGTTAACCCAGGATTATGTATATGCCACTGTTAAAGCCATATTAAGCAACAACTGGGATTGTCAACCCAGGATTATCTATGACCTGGTTGTTTTGGAATCGGGAGAATTTAACACCTGACCATTAACACAAGATTGCTCATCACCTGGCTCTGTTAAACCCTTTTCTGCTTTCTCATTGTGCACCTGCAACATGGAATAACATGCAGAACAATCGAGAGTTTACTTGACTTTTATCCTTAGGGCAATTTATATTTTTAATTTCATCCTATTTCCCTTTCAGTTGTTCTAGTTCAGTCAAATGCCTCAAATTTTATTATAATGTATTATTATTTCTGCTGTTGAGGTGAGAGAGGACTACTAGAGGAAACTGTCTAAACAAGCCTATCAATGCAACTGTTAGAGACAGGCAGACAGAGAACTGACGGATGAGGAGGGATGACTTGGTAGACTAAACTTAAACTGCTCCAAATAGGTTAGCTGTGCAGCAGATGTTTCCATGGTGATACTTCCAAGTAAAAAAGTGAGCCACCAGCTCCACTGCGAGACGGAAAAGCCAGAGTTCAGCCGTGCGGAGGTGGCTCTCTAACCTATTAATTTTTCTTTGTAAAACAGGCCACTGGATTCAGCTGGTTTAGCGTAAAAGCAGTCTGATTCGGGTCTGTTGGTGTCTTTTGAGTTTTTCTAAACAAACAGAAGGGAGTCTGGTTGTTTTTGCAAGTTAGTGACATAATAAACTAATTTGATGACATTTAATGAAACATCTAGACAGCCAGGGTGAGTGGAAATATGTGCTAGCTAAGACAGAGTTAATATCTACGGATAATTCACCTTTATGATAGTGTGAATTAGAATCGACCCCCTGATCCAACAACAAAGTAGGTCTTCTTTATATACACACACACACACACACACACACACACACACACACACACACACACACACACACACACACACACACACACACACACACACACACACACAATAAAGCCTTTGAATAGAACAGAGACAGCCACTTTCCTCAGCTGTATTGGGCACCTAGGTTTTGTTGTTTTCCCTCAGATACACATAGACAACAACATATGCAACAATAATTTGTATTATTCTAATAAAAATAAATACATTTCAAGGAGATATTAACACATTCTGTCCGTTTGTACATGAAAATAGCCTAAATTTGACAATTTTACAAATGACATTCTCAATCCCTTATTTCCTGAACTTTATATACACCAGCACATTATATGTGTTGTACATTTCTGTAAAGTGATGAATTAAAAAGTAGCAGGATCACTAAGATGCAGGATCAATTTGAGGCTCAGTCATCTCTAAAACTATACGTTTTGAAATGCTAAAAAACGATTAATTAAATAATTTAACAGGGCGTAAGAAGACAGAGATTCACTGACTGACTTCCCAACTGCTGTCTCAACTTTTTGTGACTTCACCAGGGCTATTTCATCTGTTCATTTCCTGCGATTTAAATCTTGACATTGACTGATGTTACCCGCTCCCATTCTGGCAAACAGCCCGGAGAGAGGACCTGCCACCGTAAACACGTATTTCTCAAACTGGGACAAATTAGAAGGTGAGTTTTGCTTCTATGTGTTGGGGGCTGTTCCGTCAGGAAAAGTAAATTATTATTTTCTCTTTTTCTTGAAGACATGAATTACTCAAGTATCACTGAATGTGTTTCAAATACATTTGTGTGGAGACTGACTGCCAAAAGCCTCCAGTGTACCTGTACACACACAATATATGGCTCAAGATTGTGAAGAAAACTTAATTAATATGGAGCTAAAGTTATTTAACTGCAATAATGCTTGATAACATGCATATGCATACCCAAAGCTCCAGAAAGGTGTCAGCTGCATATGACAACTTTGGCAGGAATGTAAATGATGATGATGATGAAATCCCAACCACCTTATCCAACACACTCCCAAACGTCTGAATTGCATAATTATAGTGTCACCATAACATGTCACATTTCCATATGTTTGCAGTAGTGCAGCTTTACAGAGATATCCACGCTATCACTGGTTGTCAGATGCCTGTCGATCACAACATCCAACTGACAGAACATAATGAAGATTAGACACATGAAAAGTCAGACACAACAGCAATAGATTCTGAGGCAATAGCAAATACATCCAGTAAAAGCACAATGTAGTTCACCTCTATGTGATAGAGGTCGTACCCTGAACACAGCCACCACTGATAAATCCATAGTCCCCTAAGGAGCAATTAGTCATAATTAAGCAATTACATGTTTAGTCGTGTTGACTCATTCGATCAGAAGGAGGCAGCAAAGTGTGCTGAAAGCTCATGTGAGGCTTTTGGACACTGCAGGCAGAGGCTCCTCTCAAGAGCTACAGTTAAAATCAATATTATTATATTGCCTCAGGTCTGACCTCAGCATCTGATAGAGATGCTGTTTTAATTCATTAGTTTTCTGTTGATGAATGGACATCTGATTTTCTATTAATTAAACCCACAAAGCCCTTGTCTAAACTGGGCAGCATTGTCTTCAAAGTTCTTATCATGCCAGTGTTTGCCTTGGTAGACACATATATATATATATATATATATATATATATATATATATATATATATATATATATATATATATATATATATATATATATATATATATATATTTGTTTAAATCTTGAGTTATGACCTTTCACATTGTCATATTGTTTTCACATTGATGTTTTTCGTAAAAAAAAACATGTTTTCTTATGTTCTGAATAACATTTTTCGAAAGTCGGAATTTGTACATGATGGCATCAACTGATAAAGCTGAGGGCACCATGTCGAGGCTTTTGCAATATTCGCCACATTGCTCAAGAAAAAGGAGTAATTGCATTCTGTGAATGAGGTCCTTGTATGTGTGAAATGTTTCTCTGTCCTGATTTAGATTCCTGAGCTGGTAACCTACAAATAAAACAAATAAAATAATTGTTTTTCTTTTCCCAAGGAACATGTTGCTCATCTCAGAGCACAACACTCCTATTCCTACAACATGCAGAATTTAGTTCCTCTGCTCTTTCACTCCCCAGAGGGTCTTTCATAATGTACAGATTACTTTGAGGTCGCTAGGTTGCTGGGTTGAAGCTGATGTTAAGTGACTGTGTTATTTTTAAAGTCAACGCCGCTTTTTTTAGCTTGTGACGCATCCGCAAAAATAGCTGTAGATGTTTAGTGTTCAAGCTATTTTGAAATGAGATAATCCAGGATGGAAGGGGAGGCATCTTGTTTTATTGCATCCCTCATTTTGTGAAGGCCAAGAAGTTATATTGTAGGGAACAATTTATCATGTTGCTTTGTCTCGATCTTCCACATTGTTTTTTCTTTGGAAACTTCTAGAAAGCTTGAATCCCAGGAACCCATTGTGATAACTGGTGCACGCATGTCAAGATGGCCACAGATGGCTTCTGTGTGTGTGTGTGTGTGTGTGTGTGTGTGTGTGTGTGTGTGTGTGTGTGTGTGTGTGTGTGTGTGTGTGTTTAACAACCTCTAAAATAAGGTCAAGAGTGTAATTGACACTTCCATGGCTCTAGCTGTCCTAAATTATCAAATGTTGCAAATGTATTGTGTCATTACCTGCTAAACGACCTCCAAAAATACACAAGTGAATACGTTAGTAAGCAGGGGTAGAGGAAGTGGAGAAAGTAGCAATAGAAACTGTCTTCATGGAGAAAAAAAAACATAGACGTGTGAAGTAAACAGGGTGTATACGTGGTAGTATGTTTACTTCTTTGTGCATGTATATGTGCGCGTGTGTGCATATGTCTTCATGTATGCATGTGCAAGTGTGTCGAGCGAAGACCGCTATGACAGCAGCGAGCGCTCCTCAGATGGTGTCACTGTGGTCGCAGTTCTCAAACTCAGTTACATCATCCTTCCTGTCAATCATCCTGCTTTGCAAAACTGTCTTCAACCTGCTGGGGGGCATTTTGTATCCCTATAAATAGAACATTATTATTGGAGGCCAGGAAATGATGAAGAAAATTGATAAATTCAGTATAAGTTTTCATAAAAGCTCTTCATTTGTCCCAACATGATGCACAGAACAAGAATTTGACTGTGGCAATTTATTTTACCAAAATTGAATCGTGTTCTCTTTCAGAAATGAATAATGGTGTAAAATGTCTTTCCTTTTCAAAAATGATTTGTCATGATTTTGATTGGATACATTTAGGCAAAAGTGTTCTTGTGCATGCTTCCATGTAAAAGTTATTTGCCCATTTTTGTGATTTTTCCTTATCTGAGACAAAGGTTTAAGGAATTGTACAGAGAGATCTGAGGGAGGCAAGGGACAAATGACAGACGACAGGTCATGGATGTATGTATGGAGGCATGTGGACGTGGGCGGAAGAAAATGGAGAAATACGTCAGTGACAGTAGAAACCTTACATGTAATATCAGATTTCATCTAAATATTATGGTGATATCTCAACTAAACCCAGCTGTTATGTTTAGATAGATGCAAATGCTTTGTATCAATCTTAAAGAATGTTTAAAAAAAAAACCGTTCAAGGTGTGACGTTTATTGTTTTAGTTTTGTTAACAGAATTAGTTTTTGAACTGTTGTTGCACCTTAAATTATAATCAATGAATATGTTTCTCTTGCAATGTGACCTCAATAAGTATTGTTCTTGTTACTGCATACACGGTCATTAGAAATAAGCACTGGGTAAGACACTGTAACTTGAAAAATGTCTTGTAGAAAGTCGCTCAAGGGACAAATATCCCAAACAACTATCTTCAGAAGGAGGTTGTCGGTTATTTGCAGCTGTAGTTTCACACACTACTACACTGTCAGCTGTAACACAACCGAAGTAATTGACAACGCCATTGTTTGAAATCATATGAATACAAAAAGGAACAATGCAAAAAAACATAGATCTCATGGGATAGGAAAAAAGATATAAAAATAGAGTCAGACAGAGAGCTACATAGGGGACAGTGGAGCGGAATAATGGGATCGCACCAGCTACTTAGATCAATTCCCAGCCCACACCCCATCAGTCATGGCAATTATGCATACCGCCATGAGAGATTGACTGTTAAGAAGGAAGAAAATAAAAAAATAACACCTCCAGATGCTCTTAATTACAAAACTGCTCCCCTCATCTCCACAGCTATGCTGGTGCCCCATTGTTATATCTGCGTCTCAAAAATGAAAAGGGCTGCGTTCTTTATCTCACGTAGGGAGGGATGTCTTTCTCTGCGTAAGGGAGAGAGACACACAGAGTGCTGTGTCTCGCCCAAATATAAAGTAATTTGAGAGGAAGAGAAACTAATCCAGGTCTGTGAGGCCTGAAAATATATTCTGCCTCAGCACTATTGTTTTCCACTAATGGGTACGTGCTGAAGAGGTCATGAACTAAAGTTCAGAGGCTCTGTTGGCATGACCATATTGAAGCACAGTACTGCCAAAGCACATTGAAGAAGGGATATAAAAAGAGAAAAGGAAAGGTTTAAGGGGGTCACTCACTGAGTGTGGCAGGTAAAGACGTACTAAGCAGCTCTCCATATGCTCTGCTAACATGATTGCTATTTAGTTTGGACTTCATTCAGTTAGAAAGTACAGCTTTGTCTCCGCTTTGTCTTCTCTGCACAGCTTATAGAAGAGCTCCTCTTTGGGGAGCCATGATTTATTTTGTATCGGCCTTTCTTGATGGCCAGGTTGTGCTCACTGAGTCTGTCCTTGTCTTTGTTTGTATCTAAATAATTGTAAACCGTACAGTCCTGGAGATCTCGATCCAGGACCCAGGCCTGGCAGTACTGCTCCTGCAGGTCCAGGTCCGGCTGTAACAGCAGAACCAGGTCATCTGCGTAGAGCACAAATTTGATCTCTGAGTCGTGTACAGTGACATCAGGTGCTGTGCGAGAGTGCATTGTTCTAGCTTCTGGGAGCAAATGCTCCGATAAAAAATATTCTCACAGTTTTGAAGGAAACATTTTGTCGGCTCGTTATTAAGGCAATTACGATACCACCTGAAACTTGGAACACGAGTCAGTTACATTTGTTCTTCCCCTCACTCTATGTACTTGACAGTAAACCGTTCCATTTATCGGAACAGCAAGGACACAATTGTATATTCTGTCCAACAGCTTGTTACTACGACAACTTCTTCCTGTCATATAAACGAATAACTGATTGCAAAGAAGATCGAGATGAGCATGAACGAGGAGGAGCAAGAGCGACTGAGTCAGATTGACAACAGATAATAAAATGCCTTTCAGATGAAAAGACTGGCTGGGTGCAGCGCAATAACATAGAGAGTGAAGGTGAGTGGGATAGAGAGGGGGAAGAATTAATGAGGGGAACTGTGCAAAGCCAATGTCTTGTGTAAAGGCCCTGTCACACATATCCGTATGGCAGAAACGTATGCCGCCACATACGAAATATCGGCAATACATTGAAATAAATTAAGGGTAAGTTGTGATCGTTTGAAGGACGCTGACGTTACGCCGAACACGCCAGACATACGGCCCTGTCACACAGGTCCGTATGGCAGAAACATGCCGGCGTATATGAAAAGTAGCTATTCACGTAGTATTCACGTAGGTAAGTATACACGTACTATATTTCCGTAGGTAAATATTCACATACTATATTGACGTAGGTATGTATTCAGGTACGTATTCCGTATTCACGTATGTCTAACGTACCTTATGTGTAACGTCTGCATATCTTATGGGCGTGCTCAAAACATCAGCGTTCAACAACGCACCCCAGCGTAACACAGTGACCTCTTAACGAATACTACTTATACCTTACCTTATATCTACGTACACCAGCGTGTTGCCGATATTTTGTATACAACATATTTTTGTATACGTTATGCATAATAAATAATAAATAATGCGTTGGGCATTCGTCTGATACAGTTTGTATAAGTAAGTGATACTCTAACAATAGGTTAGACATGCGTATCTGTATATGTTCACTTTTCCGATCCGATGAAAAGTTGAATGTATTTGGACTGACAAATGTTCATATGCGCCGGCATAAGTTTCTGTCATACGGATGTGTGTGACAGGGCCTTAAGGCTACTATGAGCAATTTCACACATGACCGCGAAGTGACTGAAAAAACAAAAAGTGTTAGTTAGTTAGTAGCATAATGCCAGTAAACTGCAAGATATTCAACATTACTAAGTGAGCCAGTAGTTTCTTTATGCCAAATAATACCACAAGGGAGAAAGTTATCAAAGTGCCAAAAGAAAGTTTACAATGTTGTAGAAACCCCATTATAAATTATAACATGCAATGGAGTTGTCTCTTCGTTATGGGGCCATATGAGCCTCATTGGGTCCAATTACAGAAGTTTGTTGTAGGCTATTAAATATCAAAAGGGTAAAAGGGATAAGAAATGAGAAAGAGAGGGAAAAAAAGGCACCTTTATCCTGTTGAGTTATCAAGATGTCTCAATCCTCTAAGTGGACACCGGCTCTAATGACCCACAGGCAGTTGTGGAGAAGTTATTACTGTAGAGTGATTATTACTGCTCAAACACAGTCAGAGTCACCTCTATGTAATGAGGAAGCCTATTACAACAATCCACTGGGGTGGTGCTCCTGCACTTGGCTTCAAGTCCCACTTTGTACACATGAGAATTGTCCGTCCGTTTAGAATAGATGATTTATAGAAATAAAAGTGAGGTCAGCTGGGTTTTTTCTTTCTGCAAGCCAGAGCCTTTGTTTGTATGCATATGTGTACGAAACAGATTATGCAATGCGTTGCTGCCATAGTGCATCTTTTCAATCTAAAACGTGTTCCAAATCCATCTTCGTGCTTCATAGTATCTAGATGCTTGTTTAGTGACTAGCAATGACCGTATTTCAAAATGAATGTGTGTACTGAGATTGGCTCCAGACCTCCGCAAGCCCAAAAAAGGATCAGCAGATGGATGGATGATGGATGGATGGATGGAAGGAAGAAACATTTTTGTTGAATCTGCCAGTGTTAAAAATAGCAAAATGTGTTTTTCAGGTTCTCGAGACTCCAGCCCATTTTGGGTAAAATGGGATTACTGTGTTTTTATTTCAGCCCAAGAGTGGAAGCTTTGCTGTAAGATGAAAACCTTTATTCCCCCGTGGCATTTGCTTTATTTACTTTCTGGGAGACCTGCAAAAAAGAAAAAATGTAGGGTAAAATGTCCAACTGTTGTGTATGCTGTGGAGTATTGGTCACTAAGGCGTAGTCCACACGCACACGGGTATTTTTTTCAAACTAGGTTTCTCCTCCTTCATCCTAAAAAATAAATACGCTGTCACGGCCAGTGGACGAACACACATAGACAATGTAATACCACAGTGTTTGTTGGCGCTGTGTGCTCGTCGTTGAAAATTAACGAATGAATGTAAAACGCAAGGGGTGACCTAAAACACTACCCAGAATGCAATGGGTTGTGACTTCGTTGCCCGTTCTCCATTGCATGAAATGTGCCTTAACGCCTCTCAAAGGAGATAACGGCACACACACTCTGACATCACAAGCCAACTTGTTGTTAACTTGAAAAATAGCTACTACACAGCCCGGACAGTATTTGCTGTGCATATAATCTGATCTGATGAGTGAGTAAGGAAGTACTCACAAATGCACTCAGCTCTCACTCTGAGGCTGCAGCCTGCGCTACATCATGAGTTTGTTATGATGACGGGGAACACGCTACACATCTGACTTTTAGTAAGTGTACATATTGCCCTTTTCTGCGGTTTATGTATTGAGTTTAGCTTCAGTGGAAACATCCAGCACCCAGAAGTTTCTCCTTTTCATTAATGCTCCTCTAGGCTCAAAGATCACATCAGGATTTCATGCCTGAAGAAGTGTATGGGGAAGTAGTAGGCTTAAAGATTCAGCTTTCATCTATTGGTCTTCAGTCAGGTTCAACTACAGTAGACATCACAAGGAATATAGTGGAGAGGAGTGGAGTGAAGTAGTGAGTAAGTTCAGACAAACTGTGCATTACATATGTTAAGCTCTTTAAAGCTCCCTCAGCTCCCAACACCATGAGGATAATGACGCTTTTCCTAAATTGGGTCAGACATTGTCTGCATTTACCGACTTAAACTTTCATTATGTCCCGTGGGGAGCTTTGTGTGACCTACAAATGTGCTGTGGTATAGAGAGAAAGAAAATACTTCTGCTCAACTTTACTCCCACTGGCTTTTAATGGGTTGATTGTAATATGAATAGGGAACACTTGTTTCAAGCTTGATTAAATCCATGAATTCTTTGAATTATTAGTATTCAATTTCACTGTAGTGTAACTACAGTATGTGTTGTTGTGTAGCAGTGAAACATCCCCCTGACTTACAGGTCACCACTAATGTGAAGCATGGCAGTAAATGTAAGTAAACACCAGCGATTCTGATCATACTATCAGTGTGGAATGTGGGGTTACTGAAATAAATTGGTAAAAAGTACATTTATATAGAGCTGTAGGCAAGTTTATTTATATAGCACCTTTCAATAATAATTTAATTTAAATAATTTAGACGTAATGAAAAATAATCACATTATAAAATGACATTTAAATACAATTTAAAACAGTCATTAAATATCCCACAGGTTTTACAACACTGCCAGGCAATTTCTTTGGAAAGTAGCGGCGGCCTCTCCAGCCACAGTTAGTTCTGTGACATGTTGACCTATGTTCAGAGTTTCTTCCTGCTGGAAACACATTAAGAAATATATTTATTGCAGCGAGCCGCACTGTGAAAGTGTGAATTTGCGTTACATCATATATAAATCATGCAAATAAAATGCCAGCACACTATTTAGAAACGTACATGGAGGAACTACCCAGAGATAGAAAGCAAGTGTAGTTACAGCTCCAATGACAGCACAATCAATTAATAAAGTCTACATTCATGAAAAAGTTGTTGTAAAACATTTTACTGCTAATTGTGAAAGCTTTCTTTTCTTTTTTTCTCTTTTAATTGCTGGAAGTGTTACAAACTCACAACTCGACCGCCCTCTGTTTGCACACACCTCACATAATTTCCTCTTAATAAAAGAAATAACTCAATATATTCATTTGTTAATTACTAACCGCCAACATAGATGAATGAATTGTATGCACTTTAAAATATTAAAGTATGGTTGCACAGGTGACTTTCACAATACAAGCTAGTGTCCTGCAGTTGCAGCTACTGCCAGTCAGCTCATCAGCGGTTTTATTAAGTGTGGCGATCACCCGACTTTCAAATAGTCCGTTTCATAATCCTTATTAACCGCTCTGTTCTTGCTGGATAGTATTGGGTCGTGTTGTACCCCAAAGATCCGCAAGTACAACAGACAAATAAATTAGACATGAAAGTTAGATGGAGGTTGAAGTTACATAAATGTGTGTGTTTTTATACAAACATTTTTTTACAGTATTTGGTTTGAAAGTTGATTCTTAAGGCTGATGCATGCTGTGTTGGGATGAAAAGACAAATGAAGCAATCGTAACAATACAGTCTGTTATGTCTGGCACTGTTTCTGTGAGCAGTTTGGGACAAATTTATAATGGACTTGACATATTTAAAAAGCACCAAGGGAGAAAACAATGCTGAATTCAGCATTGCTCCGTGCAGGGGGTGCATCCTGCCAGTCACGCAGTGTTATGCACTGAGATATTATGCACAAGCGCATGCTTACACACAGCATTGGGCTGATGAGGCCAGCTGTTGTTAAATTTAGTAATCAAACACATTATGGTGCACTTGGAACCTCATTTTAAACCTTGACTAAAGATTTAATGATGCATTCCATGTACATTACATAAGCAAACATGCATGTGTTATGACACATACTATACAGTCATGTGGTTATGACCCATTTAGGCTAAAAGTCTGAATGTTGCCATTCACACATGATTGAGACAAAGGAGAGACACAGTGTCACATGTGTGGACTGTCATGCATGTGTGTCAAATGTTTCTGCTTCAGTGCTTTGGTTCACTTGTCAACTATTGTAGGCAATAAACCACCACCCTGCTGCAGATATCAAACCTTGTTTGAATCCCATGCAGCACCACTGAACGTCATTTGGGAAATGTGGGGATGTAATGAAAGGTTTTAGCGGGTAGGAGGATCGTGGCTTTGGTAAACATACTGTACCATAACCAAACAGAAACACTGGCAAGAGCCTGATTAAACTAAATCATTGAGAGATGAAGATTATGAGAAAAGAAGATAGAGGAAGACCAATGATATCAACTGATCTCAACTTTAACTAACAGTCATATCACTCAATACAGATTGTTCTGCTCTTCTAACTAACTACTCGTTTTTTAATAAGCTTTGTTATCTCCATTCACTCTTAAACATGAAGCCAACATAATATGCGTGAGTTACTGCTGACAAAAGACCAAAGTGGATCGAGAAGGATAGGTTTTCAAATGTAGTGTGGTCTTACACAATACACACAATACATGATGGACGCTATGTTTGCTAGAATCAGTGATTGAAGCTGTTGTATTCCACTGTTAACTTCCACTGGCTATCTTATTATCTATTATTATGTATGTGGGTCTCAGTACGAAAGCTTTACTCTGTTCTCTTTGGTTGAATGGAGTGATCTTTCTGACCCAACAGTGTGACATGTAGCCAACAGCATTGTTGTGGTACAGCATGCTGCAGGGCTGAAGCTACTGGTGATGCTTTGTTAGTGCCCAATCACAAACTGAAGGAAACTAATGGCGACAACCGGCGGCAGAGAAAAATACACAATACGTTGTGTGTATTTGAGAGGCTGATCTGCACAATACACAGTAGAGTTCAGTAGGATCAGATTTGGATCCTTTAGCCAATACCAAGCCATTAAAATATGCCCGGTCCGGCCTGACAGAGTACTTTAGAATAGGCTCTGAACGTCTCATCCATACGGTACATTAGACCACGTTAGATTAAACAGTATAGCATTTGTCATTGTAATTTGAACCACTGTACTGGCTTTCACATAGTTAAAATGATATAAATCTCAATATTTCATATTCAAATTACGCTTCCCGATACAGCAGATCGTTTGATACATCCCTTCCTTTGGGCTTTCTCATCATCTTCATATCAGCCCTCTGCCAGTACCAGTTCTAATAACTAGCCTACATAACCTCCGTGGCTGGTGGCATGTAGATCTGCATCACTCACTCTCTGATACTATGGGCTGTCTATCCAGGTTAAAAGGATAAACGTTCCAATAAAAACACCCTGCAGCACTCAGGCTGTCGCAGGTATTCTTCTCTCGACCTGATAAATGGTGTTTTGTGTGCGTGTGGCTTGCACTCATATCACCACTACATGCTTTTAATATTGTGATCTCAACTGGATGTAGAGTAAAGACGTTGGGTTGGAACAAGCAGGTACATGATGTGATATTGTCATACAGTGTGAACACATTTAAAGAAACTAAAAAAGGGGGAAATCAACAGTTTTAAGATGGTAAAAGGATTGTTATTGAAAAGCAGCTTAAAATACCAAACTGTGAATTTAAATGTGTAAAATGATACTATGAAAAGTCAGCTCTCACCTCAGTCTCGACAAAGGAAAGAAATGCGTAAGCGCCAGTGTTTAAATTGAAAATACAGTTTGCATAACAACTATTTTCCCAACAAGTAGACTTATTATTATTAATAGTGTTATTGAAAATGGAAGGAAAAGTAATCATGCATGTGGACAAAGACAACATTCAGGATGATTTTAAATTGGAGAACCACTTGGACACACGCATCATTAGATCCTTGAGAGGCTGTGAAAAGGTGTGTGAGGAGCCTTCAACCAACTATATATCAGTACTACTTGACATCTTTCACCTCAACAATGAGGACATCAGCTGTTTTTGTTTTGTTGAGTTTAGCCAATGTGTTTAGGTTAGATTTCTGCAACCGTCCACCAAATAATTTCAGCTTTTCCTCTGAATGCCTCCAGGGATGGATCATACAATTCCAAGAATCATCGTTTTCCGTGCCACTATTGACCAAGCCATTGCTTCTTTCTCCTAAATTCGATTAGTTGATGCACACGTTTGCATTTCCCTGACATCAGCTAAACCATTTCATAACTGCATCTCCAGTTGTGTACAGATCTTGAGCTATTTCAACCTGCATTATATACAGCAACTGATCACTTTTAGGCTTATTGAAAAAGGAATGAGACAAAACTGATCACTTTTAGGCTTATTGAAAAAGGAATGAGACCAAACTGATCACATTTTTTATTGCTTTTCTTTAAAATAGGAAGCTGCAAACAACTAAGCCAGGCAAGATAACGCTGTAATGTCATATGGAGTAAGGAAATACCAATGGAAGCAGAAATATAAATAGCATTTTAAAGCGTATAAGACACAAAGGGAAGTTATTTACAATGTAGCACCTGAAATGCAGTGAAACTCTCGGATTTACAGTATTATTATACTGTGTGAGGTGGAATTTTCCATTAAACAACATCCATGCATTCGCAGCCCACTGTGACCACTGAAACAGAAATGTGTCACAATGTCCTTGTTGGCGCTGTTCACAGCTGACATTTTCTTTCATGTTACATGTTGATGGCAAATCCACACAGACAGCAGACACGGGCACACAGCACTGCTGCACATGGATTGTCAGCGAGCTCATGGCTTGTAGCGCCTCTGTACCGATGTCACTGGCTCTTATTGCACATGACAGCCAACAAACGTGATTGTGAGAAAAGGTGTTTGAGCACACAGTGCACATCCAACGCAAGAGCGGCGCTCATACACATGCTCACGGCATACACATGCAGATGTCTTGAGTGGTTTGGTCATGGACAAAACATTAGGCTACGTCATGCATTTCTTCAACACCACACAGTTTGTATGACCTTTAACGCCATCTTTTCACATGCCATTCAATACTCATTTCATTCTGCATAATTATGTTCTCAATTATATCAGTGCCTGCATGGTCAGACCTGCTGAGACTGACTTGTGTACTGAGGAAAGGTGATCTGCATGCCGGACACGAAGTGAGCAAAGGGAGAAGCCTGCAAGTGGTAGGACAGGGGGGGTAGGAGGTGTTATGAATCACACATCACACACACACACACACACACACACACACACACACACACACACACACACACACACACACACACACACACACACACACACACTCTCTCTCTGCTGGTTTAGAGTTATACTGGGGCTAGTATTTTAATGTATTTTTCATGCTCGTATGGTATAAAAGCAGTGGGTGATCTAGATAGATACTTTATTCATCCCGGGGGAAATTTAGGCATCCAGTAACTTAAAAGACATTATACATTATTAAAGTATTAACATTACACCCCCCCCCCTCCCTCCCTCCATTAAAAAGTAAGTACAAATAAAATTAAAAAATAAGCGAATAAGCAAATAAGCAAATTTTTACATTTTACAAATGTAAAAATACAGACCATTATAAATAATTACAAATGTTGGAATCCCCCGGCCATCACTGAGAGAAGTTGTATAGTCTTATGGCCAGGGGGACAAAAGAGTTCTTGAGCCTGTCTGTGGAGCAGAACAGGGACAGCAGTCTGCCGCTGAACACGCTCCTCTGCCGGGTGAGTGTGCTGTGCAGAGGGTGGTGGGCGCTGTCCAGGATGGATGACAGTTTGTCAAGGGTCCTTCTCTCTGCTACTGTCACCAGGGAGTCCAGCTCTGTGCCCACTACAGAGCCAGCCCTCCTCACCAGTCTGTCCAGCCGCCCAGCGTCCCTCTTCTTGCTTGCTTCCTCCCCAACACACCACAGCATAGAAGAGAGCGCTGGCCACCACAGACTGGTAGAACATCAACAGCAGTTTGTTGCAGATTTTGAAGGACCCCAGCCTTCTCAGGAAGTACAGACGACTCTGTCCTTTCTTATGAAGAGTGTCCATATTTGCCGTTCAGTTCAGCTTGTCGTCCAGCTGCAGGCCTAGATATTTGTAGGACCTGACCCCCTCGATGGACACAGGTTGCAGGGTGTGGCCTGATCCTTCGGAAGTCCACCACCATCTCCTTGGTCTTGGAGGTGTTCAACTGCAGATGGTTCGACTTAGACCATCTCACAAAGTCCTCCACCAGACTCCTGTACTCCCCCTCTTGTCCATTCCTGACACAGCCGACGATCACAGTGTCATCTGAGTATTTCTGCATGTGGCAGAGCTCAGACTTGTGCTGGAAGTCAGAGGTGTAGATGGTGAACAAAACAGGGGAGAGTACCGTCACAGTGTCGGACGTGCAGCCTTTCAGCCTGACGTACTGTGGTCTCTCTGTGATGTAGTCCGTGATCCATCTCACCAGATGTGAGTCCACCCTCATCTACGATCAGTTGCAACTTTATTAGGTACACTAAAAATTCTAAAACTAATGCAGTCGAACACAATAAAGCAATAAATCCAAATGCGAGGGTTTTAAATGGCTTTATGATCATTTCGGATGTTGCAGTTTGTGGTGTACTGGCAGGTGTTTCTATTATTTTGTCCACTCCATAAATATTAATGAGGGTATAATTCCTAACAGAAACACCTCTTTGCATGATAGAGTTCAACAGCACCACATACTACAGCTTCCAAATGACCATATTATGTTGAGCGTATATGCATATGGGAGAGTCATACACCAAAGACCTCCTGCTGCACAGCTTTGCATTTCCATTCTGTTTTCTCACAACATAATACTAAGGAGATAAATGATAAACAAAAACAGTGGCAAGGGCTCCGTATGGAGAATTGTTCAGCATCGACGGAAGTATGAAGTAGAGCGCACCTTGAGGTTTTGAAAAATGCGAAACAAAATTGAACTTGATAGGCCTATAGCAAGTGATTTCACTTTAAAATCTATACAGCACAGTATGATTGATTGCATGAAAACACACTCTGACCTCTAATGTATGCTCTGGCGACGCTGTTTTTTTCTGTACGACTGAGATAACCAAAAGGTAGTGAAGCACGCAGAAGCACAAGAAGCGCTCTTTTGCTTAAGTATCTACTGGCAGTTGTGGAATAGATCATAGATCATATATCAATAGAGTCAGTCATCTAATATATATATATATATATATATATATATATATATATATATATGCAGTGATATTTATCAAAATAAAAAACACCCGTAGTCTGACTTCATCATTTCCCAAAAAGCAAACACCAAGCTAAGCACAGCACAGAGTTTAAATTGTGATAATAATAAACAAAACCCAATAAACTGCATGAATACACATCTTAACCAAGAAATCCACCTGATATGAAACAACAGGCCAAGTCAGGCCAGTAAATAATTAATCATTCATATTAAAATCACTAGATTTCATGACTTGAAGCAGACAGTAATATGTGACAGTGTTTATGCAGCAGATGGACCATTATAACACGGCAGATGAGCGTAGCTGTGGTTTAGATGTTCGTATGACATTAAAAACAAGAATAATACAGACTCCACACATTAAGAGATAGCTTTTAGTGGAAAAGTGGAACATTTTAGTCCATTTTCTTTAAATGTTTTGGCAGAAAACTGCAGAGCAATGACAAACATTTCCATGTGTGGGCCAGACTCGGTTTAAAACTGATTCCCTTCTGTCCCTGAGGACAAGAAGTGGTAAAACAGCATAAAAGACAGACAGAGAACAATAAACGTAAGTTAGCCAAAAAACATTCTTCATATAGTGACTGAACAACAAATCTATTGCTTTTGTTAAGAGAATAATTGGAAAAGAGCTTTGAGCGAGACAACAGTCATGTTTGCAAGTCAATACAATGTTCCCTCTACTACAGAGCTGGTGTGCAGCAAACCCCAATGCAACAATGCAACAACCCAGAGGCAAATGTGTGCAAAATCATGATTCTCAAACATGAATATTTTACCATGAAGTATATCAAAAGGTACAAAGCATCATAATCCACATGCTAGGTAACAACACACATAAACAGTGCAGGTACTCAGGCCTGTCACAATAAGATAAGTACTTTTGTTGGACGATATTTTGTCCCAGAAATAATTGTTATAAACGCTATTATTGTCATTTTAGGCCACTAACAATAATATTAACGAATAATATTGCAAATACACCCTTTCAAAGAGCAATGAACTTTTAATTCTTAAAGATATTCATTGGACATGGGAATAGGAATGTGACAAAAATATTAAACTATCCTAAATAAAATATAAAATACACACACACCAAAACAATAAATAAAATGAACTTTTTATACTGTTTTTTTTCTCATGTTGGCTAAAATGTAAATAAACTAATGTAAACACAACGGGCAATATCAGGTCAGCAAAATTGATCGCGGTCCTGTCCATATAGCTTACCGTACGATGACGTAATTATTGTGACAGGCCTACAGCTACTACAAGGTCATTTACAGTGTGTACCATTTCAAACACAACACACACTGCAGGTACATCAGCAACAAAGGCCCTACAAGCAGAGAACTAGCAGCCAGCCAGCAGACGCCACAGACTCAAACTCTAACCATTAAAAGCAGAGCCAAAGACATCAATTACATGTTAAGCAGCAGGTACTTACAGTTACTCGATGAAGTGAAGTGGTGATCTCTGGTGGCTCTGTGGAGAGTCATCATTGTGGGAATAGTATCCAAGCTGCCAAATGCTGGACAGAAAAACTCCTCTTCTGGCTTGATATAGCGTTTGAGGCCAACAGCTGATATGTGAAAGTATGCAAACGCAATTAATTCCCCTACAAACCCATAATATAGCAACATGATCAGACTGCAGGGCCCTGTTTTTCAAACGTGGGATACTGACACGAGAGTACAAGAGTGGGCGTGTCATTGATCGTTTAAATGGAGCGCCTTTTTACTGAAGGGTGCGTTGGATATATGTCACAGTAGGTGTGAGTGTACCCGCACAACCAGAGAGCACAACTGAACTACTGTAGCTCAAGGAAGATGTTATGTCAAATTTGTATTGCGTATTAACTGTTCCAGTATACTCCAGGATTGCTTGTTGGATGGTCATACAACCTTTCCAACGTTTCCAATGTCTGTAACTTTCTGAAGCCCACTTCATGCAACAGTCAGGTCTAGAAGTGAGAAGGTACACAGGGTTTTCAAACTTCTCTCTCAAGCTTTCTTTTTTAATTCCTCACACATGTGTTTGTCTGACTGTCTGAAAGTGTGTGCCTCATATTTAAACCTCTTTAGCCCCTCTCAGTGGCCTTCGAGTGTGGCCATTCTACTGGCCCAAACTCATCAAGCACTTAGCACGTAGATCATTCACTGCAACGAATGAGCAACCACACAGCTGGGGACACTTTTATGAAACTTTATTTCTGTAGTGCAATACAGAATATTTTGTGTCAAATGTTATCTATACTACTGCAGTAAATTACCATAATGTGGTTGTGTGTGATTAAACATTTTTCAAAGTGTATCGTGTCGTGCATATCTCTGTTTGAAAGGTGTGTGTTTCATTCAGGTTGGACAGCAGTTAGAAATGTATATAATTGACTAAGTGAGACCCACATTTCGCTCCTCTTTGTCTTTGTGCTCCCTTCAAATGGAAAATAACTTCAGTATGATGATATCTCTGGCAACAAATAGCAATTCAAAGTTATGGGGATTTAGATTTATCTGACATTCATAGACCAATAAGGATCTAAGCAGTAATTACTGTATGAGGCAGATATATATAAAAAAAGAAAAAGGGCAGAGAGTTGTTCATCTTAAGGGTCTGTAACTTATTGACAACGTTTTATTTATTTATCTTACTTTTATGTCAAAATTAGTTTGTAATTGCTGTTTTAAAACATTCATTTAAAAAAGTAGAACTCTTGCAAAGCCTGAGCCAAGGGCAAACTTTAATTTTCGAGTGGCTTTTATTGCTTAAAAATGTTGTGGTTTAAAGGGATTAAAAGTCTGCTTAGCTTGACTCACCCAAAAAACGGGATAACACTTTACTAAACCGTTATCCAATACTGTTAAATGATGCTCAAAGTCATTCATTTGTAATTTTTTGTGTCAACTTGGAGACAGTCTGAGCAAAAACATGTCACCCAGATCTCTTTCAGATGCTGCTGTCCTGGGTCGGCCTGGAGGGCAGATCACTGTGATGTCACAAACCCTCAGCATGCATGACAGCATTATGAAATCACAACTCCACGACTGTGATATGGTCTACCATTAAAAAAAAAAGCTTTCTGTCCCTTCTCTTAATTATTGTCTGACATTAAAAGATTAACAGTGTAAGGATTACTCAAAATCTCCCAAAATTGTATCTCATTGGTACTAAAGTTTCATCTATTCCTCACCTCTATATTTGTAAAAAAAACAACAACGTATATATTCCAATGTGGATGGATTGCACTCTTGTTGCACTGTACTGTATGTCATGTTATTTCAGGATATTAGAGTACCCCACACGAACAGATGGTGCATGATGAACCACGCTTTCTCTGACACTCACCTGAGTCTACGATTCTATTTAAAGCCACTAGCGAGCACAGATGTCAGTACACAGATACTCATACAGTATGTATAGGAATACACACCCACACTTTCACTATGTTGTAGGTAGATCTATCTTTCTATCTATCAATAGATATAGATGTATCTATATCTATAGATATAGATACATCTATATATCATAAATATATATATATATATATATATAGACATATCTATATATATACCATTGTAATTATAGTCTGCATGCTTTAGTGAGAACAAACACAAACATACACGACAGCAACATGTGCAGAGGAATCGTAAGTAGCTGTATGTGCCAAAATAAATATTTTCACACAATTTACACATGTTAAGAATCTATACCTCTCTTGATAGATTAAGTAGAAGTAAATGTGTATACTGAGGGCTAATAAGGGTCAAATGTTTCTCATTATGTTGTATGACATGTTTGTTTCTCTCCAAATGTATTTGTTGTTGCAAATTAGTATTATATAAATACAATTTCTGGGTTAGGGTTGACTCGTGGCGCATGTTTTGAAACTGAGTTTACTTGATTTATTCAGGAATACCATTAACATTCGCCCACCAGTGAAGATTCATAGTCACAGTACCGAGCTGTTGTCTTTTTATTTTCTGTTTACTAAATGCTAAGGGGGAATTTTTTTTTCGCACGATATATCAATGATAAGCAACAACACTGATGTTGATGAATTTTCATTTTGTATGCAGGAAACAAGGAAAATAGAATATATTGCAAACATGAAAACATGGCTCAATCAGGGGGACAATAGTAAAGACTACAATGTTGAAGCCAGGGCTCTAGAGAGAAAGCATGATATATTAGAATTTATGAGTTTATGCTGTAATGGCCGTGGGATCAACAAACAAGGGGTTTCAATGTGAACCCTTTTGTCTTTATGGGTCAGAGTGTCTGTATTTTGGCTAATTTATTATAGTGTTTGAGGTTGAACTTCAAAAATTCGAATATAATACAGAAATCCCTGCAAGAATATATGCTTTCTGCATTAAATTTTGAATTTAATAAGCCAAAAATGTCCCTAATGAGGCACCTGCTTTTAATTTTTCTGTCAACAACATTGAGTCACGCCTTTACATTGTGTTGTTGTCTTGTGTAATATATACAGTATCTTTCAGTCAGCGAATGAGGATCCAAACAAATAAACATGTATAGTTTCTTCACCCAACGTTCCTCTACCATCATGCAAGTTGTTTTGTAATTCTAATTGCAACTATTTTACAGTGTTTATTAAGGTAAAAGCACAGACTGCTGATTACACACTCTAGACTTGGTGACAGAGGCTAAAAAAGGTCAAAATTATTTGCAGTCATGAAAGACAAAATCACATAGTAATAGTTTAAATGCATGAAGAGAAAAAAAAAAATACAATAAACACTATATTTGCATATTTTAAAAAATATATATGTGGACTTGTTTTGAATGTGCATTCCTGCTCAGATGCACGAGATGCTGAGATCATGTGAAAGTAAGTGATAAATATTCTTGATTGGTCAGCAATGTTTCAAACAACCTCTGAAAACCTATTTTTACAGACACGCCTTTT
This sequence comes from Cottoperca gobio, assembly GCF_900634415.1. Classification (NCBI taxonomy): domain Eukaryota; kingdom Metazoa; phylum Chordata; class Actinopteri; order Perciformes; family Bovichtidae; genus Cottoperca; species Cottoperca gobio. The sequence continues at coordinate 16,877,187 of NC_041368.1, forward strand.
ATTGATTCCCACAGCTGCTCTACTGTGTAAATGTATCTGCGTCATCTCTTTTATTGACTTGTGAAGCACTTTGTGGCAATTGTTTTAGAAAAGTGGCACACAAATGAGTTTTAACAAACCCTCCATTGATGATGCATTCAGCATAAATGTAGTCGCTCACGTATTGAACTTTTGCTCAATGTGACAAATACCAACCATCTGGTGTCTTTAAGAGGAGTGGAGAATAAAACATGGACTATATTTCCAAACACTCTTTGCTCCAGGCATGATCTCAAATGATTGTGAATGTGTTCTTGACCTTCAGCTTAAAATACAAGTGTGTTATTTGCTCCTGACTCCCCTGACAGGCCACCCAGCTCTTGATCCAGCTGTGTCCTGTTTAAAACCATTCTAGATTTAGGGGGACCAGATGTTCTGTAAGAGGACACAGACAGACAGACACTTGTGTATGGCAATGGACACAAGTATACACAGGGACTATGTTTATTTTAGCTAGAGATATACATCTCTGTAAGGAGAGTCATTTCCAAAATCCATCCGCACAAAGTCACTTAACCCTCTTTGGGTAAATGTGTTCATTTGTTATCTATGGTATGACAAACAAACACCACCAAATCCATTGTGCACATGCTGTGAGGTGTTTTGACCTTACTAACTGGAGTGTAATTGGTCTTAGCAAACATTAACACAGTCAGTTGGTGTATCAGATTTTGATATTGATTCCAGCATTTACTCGATTCATTATTTTGGTTAAGCACTACCCAGGTCAAACCTTAGAAAAGTATAATTAAAGGTATGGGCAGTAGCTTTTAAACTGAGCAATGAGTTGCATCTTATCCTAAATAACAACTCTTACTCAACTATTTCTTGCATTTAAAGTGTGTGTGTGTGTGTGTGTGTGTGTGTGTTGTGTGTGTGTGTGTGTGTGTGTGTGTGTGTGTGTGTGTGTGCATTCTTTGGTTTTATTTCTGCATCACTTCAAACTTGTTCACGAAGTTACAAAAGCACGTATACGTGCATACGTGTATGGGGTTTTTAGACCGCTGTAGTGTACCCTTTATCAAGCCTCTGAGGCACTAAGTACTCTTTGTTTAATACATTGAATGGCTTTGAAGCTCACCATGGAGCAACATATCATATGCTTGTCTGGTAGAGAGCAATGCTAAACTTGTCTGACTATATAACATATACAACACTGACATTGATATGGATAAGAACTGCATCCATCTCGTTCTGAAGATATCCATTTTGAAGGCATCAGGTGTAAAGTGCCGTTATGCTCGTCTAGTCATTTCTAAGCCAGTTTCTTCACAAATGCCATACACACAGCACATTTCATTTTACCAAAGACATGACCGCTGTCCAAGGTGCTGATTCTCCTGTCATCCCTGGTATTTTCCAGAATACACATAGACAACAGGCATGTTAACCTCAATATACAACATATGCTGTAAATCCCATTGTTCCACATCCTTATTTCTGTGTATTGGAGACGCCAACACCAAGCAATCACCGTCCAGTCAGTCTTGGTCCGCCATTCTTTAGAGCAGGGGTCGGGAACCTTTTTGACTTGGAGAGCCATAAAAGCCAAATATTTGTAAATGTACTTCCTTGTGTCCGAGGTACGTGCGATGGGGGGGGCATGGATATATTTTTTTTGTTCACTCCTCTCCTTTCCTCCGCTCTGTCTCTGGCTGTAGGTGTGTGCGCACGTGTGTTTGTGTCGGGAGGGAAGCCCCGCCCTTCGCTAAACAGAGCTCAAAATTGTCTTGCGACCCCTGCTTTAGAGAGAGATGATAGTATGTTGCCTAACATCTGTGGCCAGTTTGAGTTAGTTATCTTGTCGGTAAACAAATGTGGTTAATAGTATACATTTTCTTGCACCCTGAAAAGAAATGGTTTATTCGTTTATGCTCCTACTACCCCAACAACCACTATATCAGTGAGAATCACACTGCTCCATGCCCAAACTTTCACACACACGTGAACACCTGGAAGCTGTCAGGTACAATCACTCTCATGTACCTGCACTGTGCAGCTCCACAGGAGCATTTGGCAGAGCATGTATGAGCAGAAACTTCTTTAAATAAATGGACTTAATTTATATAGCGCTTTTCAAATCTTTACACACAGAACCACTGACCCTCCAACCAGCAGACGACCACTACTTCCTGAGCCACAGCTGCCAAATAAGTAATTACCAACAGATGTTGGTAATTGAAGGCATCTGGCATTAGAACCTAAAATTAGTTGCTTTTAATGAAGTCTAAATAAAGTGTCTTAAATATACCAGGCTTGGTCAGGTGACTAAAAAAGGAAATTACTTTTCACAAACTAGTCTGTCAGTGGCAGATCTTTCTTCCCAACAAAAGTCATGGGGAAACTTGCTTTAGTTACACAGGATGAGAGAAAAATATTTTTGTCACTGTGCGGTTAAAAAGAGGACCCAAGCGGAGGACACTCAACAGGCAGGTAGCAAACAAAAAGCAAGCTTTAATAAACAAAGCTGGATATTACACAACGGTATAAAAGAAAACGGAAGGATCAGGCTATGGTAACAGAAAACGGGACAAACCAGGTGGGCACAATGGCACACCAGGATCAACGCAGGGATAAACACAGAAGGAACGACCACACCAGGAAACATAAACGACAAACCGACAAGGAACAATGGGACATATCCATATCTATATCTATATATATATATCTATCTATATATATATATATATATATATATAACTAATCACAAGAACAGGACAGAGCTGGAGGAGGCAAAGACACAATGGCAGCAGGGTGATTAGACACAGGAGGATCAAATCAGGGCGGGGCAACCAAATCACAAAAGGCGGGAAAACACACAAAGACAGGAAGTAAAATGAGACGAAGGAGAAAAAAACTCTACTACTCTAAACTACTGTGTTTTCAGAAAGAAAAAGATGGCATGTATGGCATTGCTCTCATCAAATATTAGGTAAAGGTGACAAATAGGGAATACTTCAAAAGTTGTAGATGTAGTGGAGTGTGTTTAAACTATGATGCCATGTGCTCACTGCAGCTTCAATAAACCAATGATTTCACATTGGAATTCAGAGTGGAAGTGCCAAATGTATGAATCATTCAAGTCAGGGGAAGCAGAGCAAATGTTGAATTTATCCTGTGTGTACGCATGTGCTTTTTAGTGTGTGTATGTGTGGGAGGGAGAGAGTTTGTCTGTGATTTGTGTGGGAGTTCATTTACACATGTACTGTATGCATTAAAATGTGTGTTACAGAGCATCAAAGACAATATAGAGCTTGTGGATGCATTTTGAGTCTCTCTCTCTCTCTCTCTCTCTCTCTCTCTCTCTCTCTCTCTCTCTCTCTCTCTCTCTCTCTCTCTCTCTCTCTCTCTCTCTCTCTCTCTCTCTCTCTCTCTCTCTCTCTCTCTCTCTCTCTCTCTCTCTCTCTCTCTCTCTGTCTCTCTGTGTGTGTGTGTGTGTGGCTCAGCCTACCAGACCAGTGACAGTGAGTTTTAACATGTGCTGACAGCTAATCAATAGCAGATAGTGTTTTTTAGCTTTTAGGGAGAACTATTTATAACAGACTGCACCATCACTCTCAAAACCAAATCAGATATTTCCATGGGACGGACCAAGTGCTGCACAATCATGCTTCACAGCAGTGTGTGTGTGTGTGTGTGTGTGTGTGTGTGTGTGTGTGTGTGTGTGTGTGTGTGTGTGTGTGTGTGTGTGTGGGTGTGAGTATACCACTATATAAGTTAAGAAATAGTAGAAAATACATTTGGCATTTTTTGGTAGGTGTGTTAATAATAATAATAATATAGCAATCATTTGTCAGTTGATAAAAAACATGACTGGACTACTTTCTTTACATGTCGGTCCATGCTCAACTTACTATCTAGGATAACACCCGTTTTTTTGTGGCTGACTTTATGTTGGGAGTGAGGAGGCCAGTGAGCAGCTGTATTTGTAATGAGACGTGTGCAGCGTCAATGATGAGATCTCTACTAGCTTGTTATGTCATATGGCCAGTGGTACTAATTTGCTGGTATCATGAAAGGTTTAAATGACAGGTATCCGTGTAGCTATGGAAGGAGAGGATATGATGACGGATTCTCTGTCCCAAGGGTAGCATGCACAGAGTAACCAGAACAGGTCCCAGGGTTGTCCAGTGACATCCGGCCACTGTTTTAGTTCGTCTATAAGGATGGACTGGTCGATGGTGCCAATTGCTGCGCAGAGGTCAAGCTAAAGTAACACAGAACATGCACCTGAGTGTGCAGCCATCAGTAAATCATGTGTGACTCCAAGGAGGGCAGTTTCTATACTATGTAGTTCGCTGAACCCAAATTGAACCTTGTTAAAGAAATAGATGTTGTTAACTGCAGCCCTACCTTTTTCTAGAATTGTTGATACAATGGCCAGCTGAGCCAGGCATTCCTCTTCCTTGTCAAAACCTGGCACCTGTAATGCCAACATTGCAATTCAACCAGTTTTTTCTCCAAACAGCATTGGTCGGGGTCCAATGCAATTTATCGGACTTCCAAAACTTCCTTCTGGGCCACAAAATCGTTAATGCAACTTTCTTCACATATGCTTTAGTACTGTCCAAGAACCTGTAAACAGACTTTGACTTGTAAAATTGAGTTCCCCTTTAACTGTGACCCAGACAGTATTGTAAATGTTTTGACAACACTGTGAATATTATCTGAAAGTCATGTTATGAATCTATGTATTAGCATTGGATTTTTAGAATAAACTGCCTCTCTGCATGAACTGCACCATTATTCAGGGATTAACTGCTCATTTTATTAGTCTTTTTTTTTTTTTATCAAAATGCTTTACAGAGCATATTGCTGCCTCCTACTTCAGACAGTTGAATGGCTGAGCATTGTTAAAATAAACTCATACAGTTGTCAAGAGACGAAAGTAAATTGCTCTTTCCCCACTCAAATTTAGAGATAATAATAAAAGTTAAATGCATCATCCCACATCGGCTTTGTACTTTAAGGCCCTGTCACACATATCCGCATGACAGAAACGTATGCCGACACATACGAAATATCGGCAATACATTGATATAAATTAAGGGTAAGTTGTGATCGTTCAAAGGACGCAAACGATACGTCGAACACGCCAGACATACGGCCCTGTCACACAGCTCCGTATAACAGAAACATGCCGGCGTATATGAAAAGTAGCTCAAAATGTGTCAGAGTCCAAATATGTCCAACTTTTCCACAGCGGTGTTGTAGCTGACGCATACATAACTAATTATTATACGTATGTCAAACATTGATAGCGTATCACTTACCTATTTAAAATGTATCAGAGCGTCTGGACAACGGAGCTGGAAAAGTACCATCTGGTTCACGTCATGCTGATGCTGGAGAACGGCTAACATGCTGAACGCTAGCTGTACTGTAGAAACACGTTTAATAAGTTACTCCGTCGTCAGGCATCATCTTAACATCGGGTAGGAATAGGTTATCCACTCGTTATCAATACATTGGCTGTAGGATTCACCGTCAGCCGACGTAGCCTATATCTAACGTACCTCTAACGTAGGTATTCACGTAGGTATTCACGTAACGTAACGTCTGCATATCTTATGAAGCACACGTCGGGTACGTCCGGTAATTTTGAACATGCTCAAAACATCAGCGTTCAACAACGTACCCCAGCGTAACACAGCGGGCTCTTAACGAATACTACTTATACCTTACCTTATATCAACGTACACCAGCGTGTTGCCCATATTTTGTATACACCATATTTTTGTATACGTTATGCATTCGTTGGGCATTCGTCTGATACATTTTGTATTAGTAAGTGATACTCTATCAATAGGTTAGACATGTGTATCTGTATATGTTCACTTTTCCGATCCGATAAAAAGTTGGACGTATTTGGACTCTGACAAATATTCGTATGCGCCGGCGTACGTTTCTGTTATACGGATATGTGTGACAGGGCCTAGGGACAAAGCACATTACCAAAGCTTTGGTCAAATTTGACTGGCAAAACTCAGCAGGGTTAAAGGTCAGTTTTATTTAAGTCCATCTAAAATACTGAAAAGAAGGCATTGAATATATTATTTAAATCTAAACATTTACATAATTCAGGTTTGATAGTGCAAAGGTTTTCCTTACATGTATGGTTTGTGTTAAAAAAAAGCATTCATTGAAGAGCCGGGGGGGTAGTTGCAAAGGCCTTATTGTTACTATTCCTGTGTGTATGTGTGTGTGCAAGTGAGTGAGTTAGTGTGTGCGTGCATGTGTGTGGGTGGACATGTCAAGAAGGCAGTTATGTCAGGAGCAGTATAATGACACTATTTTGATTCAGTAAGACAATCTGTTGATGCATTTGCTAAGAGAAAGTGAGAGAGAGAACTTCCCCAGTGCCTCATCATTAACATCACTCTCTCTCTCTCTCTCTCTCTCTCTCTCTCTCTTGCTCTCTCTCTCTCTCTCACACACTTCAACGCTCCAACTCGCTCTGTCACTCTCTTCCTCTCCTCACTGCTCCAGCCTTTCCATCGTCTCTTGCTCTCACCCCTGCTTTACTCCCTTTAAGTCCTTTCCACTCTGTTAATTTCCCACCCGCGGTCCTTCTCTTGCTCCCTGTCCGTCTCCACCAACCAGTGTTGTGGCAGCTGTCATGTCACCTTGTTTCACTAAACAAGTGACTCTCTATAATTACCAGGTGGACTAAGTCATAAATCTTACATGTGCTGACACCGCTGCTGATGAGGATCGACGCTTGTTTGTAGCGCCAGCCTGTAAATTAGTCATCCAATCCAGCCAGCCGGTCTGCCATCCAAAGAAGCGTTTGTTTCGACCATCAATAAGCCAGTCAGTCATACAGGTTTAGATACAAATGATGGAAAATAATGTTTTACCCTCTATCTGCTCTCTCAAATCAGACATTTGCCAAACAGACAGCAATTTAGACGAACATTGAATTACATGGAACGTAGTCAGGTAGTCATTTAGTCATTTAGTCAATTAGCCGGTAAACAGATAATCCCATTCACAAGTAACACAGGAAATATGTAGCACAATACAGTATGCCAGCCATCTGCATATAAACTAGGCAGCCGTCCATTTAGTCAAAAAATTGCATATTTTTCTTAATCGACCACTTAATTCCATTATAGTGCAGCCAGGAAATAATTAAAATCACAATGAAATGATTAATTACTTTTCCCCCACGCTGCTGCCTAACTCTATATTACAACCTACACAATTAAATGGACTTTTCTTTTTTACAGCTTTTAATTAATTTTTCAACTCATGGTGCACAAGTTACATGAACATTATTAAATCTCCTGCTAACCCACACAGAATGTGCAGCTTTACATAAAAATAAGTGACACAAGGGGCAATGGTATTTTTCTAAAAAAACCCTGCTTCCATGTCTTAATTTTCTGGTCTGTGACAACACAGGATGATGCATAGAGAATCTCTAAAGAGTCCCTCCACACGTTTCCCTTCTGTAACATCCTGTTTCAAGCAGAAATCGATAGAAATATGAAAGCAAGAAACCATTAAAATACTTATCCTTTAACCAGCTTTCCACTCCACCAGTCACACAGGATTTCTATTTTACCGTGACATTCATTTCATCCAGTAGTAGCCATTCAGCCAGCAGGCCAGGCAAACATCATCTTGCCATCCAGTCATCATCCCTGTTGCCTACCCATTAAATTGGGTCAGTATTAACAAGACCCATGTTGCTGCTGTGGGAGATTCAGCCCCTGAAGCTGACTCCCTGTGACAAGACCTACGTTACATAAGAAAGAAGAGGAGACTGTGGAGCCAGCGAGGCATCTCTGATGGATTTGTTTGTTTTCACAATGTCTGTGGTATAAGATGACTCTGCAGTTTAGGCTGTTCACCAACACATGCAAGAGGACACATGCAGGGAAAACATGCATTGATATAAATACTGTACTGCACAAATGTAAACTCTCAAGCTTCCTGTGTGTCCGCTTGAAGATTAAAACAGCTTCTTTGAAAATAATAGTAGTAATCAGTAATAAGATTTTGCATGAATATAAGTGCCTTGAAGTGAAGTGAAGTAGTTTCTATGTATGTTTTCAGCCATGCTAGCGGCATGGCTCCAGGCATGGCAATGTCTGTCTGTCTGTCTGTCCAAGTACTGGGAAAATTGAAATGATCATGATCCTCAGTTGATTAAAATTAAATAAAAATGAAAGATACCCTTCACAAATGATTTAGCTAAAAAGGGAATGTGACTGTATTTTGGACGACAAAGTGAGTATCCTGTCCTGGATGTAACTCACTTTATTTGGTGTTTAGCACTTATTATCAAATGTTAGCATGTTAACATGCGAAACTAAGATGTGTTAGCATATAGTTAAAAACAGCCTAAGACAGTTTTGAGCACCTAGTGTATTTACTGTATGAGTGCAGATGCTAAAGCTGCACTCATACAGTACCACCTCAGAATTTACCAGCACTAGAGGGATCTTTACATTAAAATTGATGGCAAGCAGACACACAGTGTGAGTCTTTACAGTAAGTCTCTTGAGTTTATGATACTCGACATCTATGTTAAAAATGTAAGTCTTTAAGAAATCCTTCAGAGAATAACTGTATAAATGAGAAATCATTAATGAAGCAGGGTCTCAGTCTATAAAAATATAAAAGTTTACACTATGTATTTTCAGTCTCTTCAAATAGAAAGCATCAAATGTTAGAGAACAGGATGTGAAATCTTAATCACGCCTGAGTTTCACATCTTTTCTACTTCTAGGTATTTCTGAACTGATCAAGTCAATCACTCTAAATAAAAAAATGTTCACCTAAGTCAGTGCATCTGTGTTTTTTGAGGTCGTCTTATAATTAGTTGTAGCTGCACAGGGTTCTGAATTTGCTTCCAAACAAGCGCCTGAAAAATATCACTATTCCTGTCAGCAACTCCTGTAAATAGCCTCTATCAATCACTCAAAAAGCCCACAGTGAAGGTAAGACCATCTGAGAACATCCCATCGCAGCACTCCCTCAAACATAATGCTAGTAATCTGTATATCTCGACAACATCAGAAAGGAAATAAAGAACTTGTATGATAGTTTGAAGGTATCACAACATGGGGGGTGCTGTTGTTGCTGTTGTTGCCGTTGCTGCCTCCGCTGCCACCGCTGCCGCCGCTGCCGCCGCTGCCGCCGCTGCCGCCGCTGCCGCCGCTGCCGCCGCTGCTGCCGCTGCCGCTGCTGCCACTGCCGCTGCCACTGCTGCTGCTACCACCACCACCGCCTGGATAACAATTACAGATTTTTGTACAACAGGATGTGAGGAGAATAAGGTTTGGCAGTTTGGATGGAGAGTGAGAAAAGCAAAAATAAACATGGAAAGACGATGAACTAGGAAAAAGAGATGGATTCAAAAAACGTGACTGTGAAGTGACCTGTGAGGGAAGATCAAACTCATCCTAAATATAGCTCCTCCGATCTGTGATGATGATGCTCGTGCTGCTGTAGCAGAGCCTTAGGCCTCTCCGCCTCCATGAACTCTCTCACTGGTCTTGAGACCTCTTCCCTCTGCTCCATAAACTGCCTTTAAAACACACACATCTGGACACGTGGAGACGCTCAGAATCAAAGTGATTTTGCAAAAATAAATATGTACAGTCATCAAGCACAACAAACAAACAAAGCTGCGGAGGGTCCCGTCTGTAACTTTCCCACTAATCATGTCACCGTCATGTTTCTAGTATTTTGAATATGCTTTGTTTAAATGTGCCTTCTTCTTTTTTAAATACAGGTTTTGATTGGTTATGCAGAATGTAGTGGTGCAAATACAAATGCAGTAATATTCGCCCCTTGCATGGTGACATGAATGTGAAGTCACTTTTCTTGAAGGATACCAGCAGCAGGAAGTCGAGTGGAGCGCGGTCTTTGGTCCCGAATCAGTATTCTAACATCTAATGGTGATGCACTCATAAGTTTAATCAATAAAATATATCAAGGGAAGTCACTTTGCATATCTTACAAATGGATGTTGGCAGCACACTCCCCAACAATATTCACAGTATTGACTGGGGATAGTTAACTAAACACCTCACCAGGTAATTTCCGATTAATTACTCTGTTTAGAATGAAGTTGTATAAATCCATGAGACCACATGCAGCAGACTTTCTGCAGAAATTCTCAGCTCTTCATTGCACGTTTGCCTATCTGTGCATCAACAGGATTCATATTGGTGTACACTGTACAGCATCTGCACTCATTATACTGAAACACTTTATCTTCTTATTTAAAGTATAGAAATACATTACAGGATACACAGTGCGCTGAACTAGCATAGCCTATTGATTGCCGTTTGGCCTCTAAATCTGAAATTAATACATATTTCCAAACATTTTGCAAACCTAGAGCACCTAGAAGTGTAAGGGATTCAACTTTACTTTTGAAAAGAGTTGTTTACACTCAAAGCCCATAAGCCACAAAGTCCATTGTTCATTCTCACAAAAACACACATAATCACACACACAGACACTTTCACATGTGGAGAATGCCTTTGTTTTGATTTATTTTTATTTTTAATAATCCCCAGCTAAAGCCCCAGTACTCTAACGGGGGCTTGCTGTGGTTTTAATCCTGTTCTGTTTTTGCCGATCTGCCGAAGAACAGAAATACTGCAAAATCCTGAGGGATCTTCCTGTAGTTGTACAGATTAACAATTGACTTATGTTATCTGCTACCATAAGTAGCTCCACTGAAGCGGTTGGGGTTAAGGGCCTTGCTCAAGCGCACCTCAGTGGTGATAACCATAGATTGCTTCTCCAACCTTTAGGCCACCTATGCCCAAATAAAATGAATGAAAATGTGAAACCTTTATAGGAGTCTGTGTAGAAGCGTAAGTGTGAAAATAAAATAAAATAATAATCTCTCACTTGTTGTTAACCCAGTGGGCTGTTTCCCTTGAATGGTTTTCCATGTGTTTCTCTGGACTGTCAGGGCGAAAGGTAACTGCTGTCAAACCAAACAAGCTCCTGCTCATGTGTGACAGGGGAGGCCGAGTGGAAACAAACAACGCATCAAGTGTAAACCTCTGACTCAAAAATAACTCACTTGGATTTATTATTTTCATTCCACCCACTTAAAAGACAAAGCCAAACATTTAACCAGGATTATTAATCTAATTTCATTGAAACAAATATAGAAATAAAGGTAACACAGAAACTGTACCGAGAGGTGCAGAGGTTAATCAAGAGGAACATTGGATTAAAATAATTACTATGAAATTGTTTTTAATTTAAACTTTGCTACATGGTGTCCTTGAGTGCCATGAAAGGCGCCTATAAAATAAAATGTATTATTATTATTATTATTATTATTATTATTATTATCTGCAAACACCTGTGTAGTAGCAGTTGATATCAGATAGGCGGCTGAATAGTCCTCACCACAATCGCCAACACACTTTCCCTTGCTGCGTGTGCCTGGAGTGTGTATTGTGTGACTCCCTCCCTTCCACCAAATAAATGTCAACACACATCTCTGTCAGAACAGCAAAGTCTAGATGCAATGCATCTCCGCTCTGCGCCGTTATGGATAGCGGAGAGACTATGACGGCCCATCACTTCAGGGGGGCAATCAGCCAATCACATTACAACCTGAGTGATCCTGTTATGGTGTGTGCATCTGCTTGTGTGCATGAGCAGCTGTGGTGTAACCCTGTGTGCACTGCACGTTGACCTTGGAGTCTCCCTGTGCCAGCACTCAGGATGTGGCTCCACAAATAACCAGTGCCAAACATTGATTACCGCTAGCACACTAGGCCGCACAAAGCAGAGTAGAAAAAGGACAGAGATATTGGCTGCACAGTTAACAGTTATTTCCCTGTCTCTCTCTCTGACTGTGTTTCTCTCTCTGGCCATGCGCTTTGTTGCACTTTCCATTACTCGCAGGCATAGCAAATACAATATCGGTTGGTCAGTCAGTCGTACACTGTCAGGCTGTTTCTACAGCTCTGTCATAAGGTATTTAAAAGCCACACTTGAGTTAGGAATATGAAAAAAATAAGTGAGTGAGGTGTAGTGAGCATTGTATGTCCTTTCAGTTAGCTGCCCTTCTTAAAGTAATCAGTAAAGATGGAGGGTAACAGCATCACCTCCATGCAGACACGGGTATGAACCCTTTGAAGTGTAGCTAATATCATTAGGATCTGAACTCAACAACCCCTTGTGGCCATGTGAGGACAGATAGATAAACAGGAAGCAACCAACCATTTATTGTCTCCTCTTATCTTGATTTATTTCCTCTTCCAACTACCAACCTGCAATCCTTATTTTTTATATTTAAGCTCCTGCTGGCAGTCTTTCCAAGGTCCCCTACAATGTTTACAGAGGCGTCCTCTCTAATTTTAGGAAGGCAGGCATGGCGGTAATGGAAAGTGACACTATCTAGCCAGCACTCTTCTTTGCTAGAGGGCATTTCAAAGCTGTGGCTGTAGCAGTAGCCACCCAGATGAAAGTCCTGTGACCAAAATGTGTGATTATTTCCACATGTACACAAGAAGCAGCATGATCACCAGCATGCTTAAGTCTTCTCCTTGTGTTTACGGAGCAGTGGCACAACAACAACGGAGGATATGGTAGCTGTAGGCACTGTTAGCACGTAAGGGAGGAAGCTTGATGCCATGTTAGCACTACCAGTAGGAGTGTTACTACAGGGTCTGAAAGGTCACAGCTCTCTGGCCACCAAGGTCTGTGGGGATTTCCATACATCGATTAGCAAGAGGGAAGACAAAGTAATGAGGGCATGTGGAACACTCAATGACATCCTACCGCTGCACTTCTGATGGGTTACATTTTTGGTATTGTTAATTTATTTAAAGTTTAGTTAAAGGTTAGTTATCTTTCTTAGCCTAACTGTATAATCATTTGCTATAAATAACTATTTTTGACATAAGTGACTGATTTGCTTTATATCCAGTCAGACACGAGAGAGATTTGTAGGATTTGTTCGCCTGTAAATGTCACCAAAACATATTTAGATCTATTGCGTTACATAGGAAATGCTTGAAATTGTTGGCAAATACAACTTGCTGTGGGATATTCTGAATTGTGTTCATAGACTTCATAGAATAAGTTTAACATTATACAAATACCTTTACTTTGATGCATCTACTAATCAGTTCATTGAAAGAGCAGGTGAATTGTGAGAAAGAAACTCAGCCTTGTCTGGAACATTATGTGGCAACGTTGTAAAATATGTTGGAACTTGAACACTATTCCACTGTTCACCTTTCAATGTTCTAGACAGGGGATGAATGTTTGACGCTGTGATGTATTTCCAGAGGTGTTTAATCCTGTGTTTAACGCTGCCTTACATCAATCCCATGTGTTTTTGTGATATTCATCTGTTCTTTATTTACAGTAAGGATAATGTGGTATGGTAAGCCTGTGGGCAAGAAGAACCGGCCCTTGTATGCACAGATAAACAAACCCAAAATTGATGATGTGATCATACATTTGGAAAGGTTAATTTCCCTGAATGTGTGATGGCACAGGGCCAATAGCCCAGCTTTCTCCACTTTAATTACATCCTATTCAGTTCATTAAATACATATTTGCTCTGGAGCTATTTTCTCACAGGGAAGCTGTGATCTCCCAAGAGTACAAACTCCACACAAACCAGCATCCTGTTCCCATGGAGGATCTTAAAAGCAATCAAGGAATGGTTGCAGAGAAAACGGATTCGATCAGTGAAAGCAGTGGAACAGATGAAAAAGATGGGTTAAGTAAAATCGACCTGGGCAGATAGAAAGGCAAACTGTTTGTTGTGCTTCATTGTTACCAATTTCACATTTTCACCATGAGGTATGTTATTAGGATGTGGTTCTCCACTGAGGCAGAATGGAGAGACAGATTGTATGCCCCTGCATGCTGATAGGCCCTCGAGAAAGGACAGAAACAGACAAAAAAATAACGTTTTAAGTTGTGTAACATTTTCCCCCCATAGCGCTCGTCTTGCCCTGTCCTTATGCTCAATTTAACCGCTACCCTGAGGTAACATTCACCAAATGACCAAGCTTTTCTTTTTTAAAGAACAACGTAAAAATAAATAATCTATTGAAATGTTGCAATTGATTGACCGATCAGAAACTAGTACGTTTTGACTTATAAAGAAACAATCATGGCGGTATTAAGGAGAACTGGATACTGCTTTCAAAACTGCCGTCCTATTCATTCCTATGAATTGAATCATAAGGCTCTTCTAGACTCAAATGTTATTGTGTGTCAGAAAAATCTACTTTGGGCCAGTGTGCTGACATGATTTCCAGCGTGATAACAGTATGTGTACTTTACCATTGTGCAAGAAAATCCTCCGCAATGGATGATTTGCTTTCAAAATTTGCCATGCTATTTAAAAATGTTTCTATTTTTTGACACAGTCCTGTACAAGATGTATTCTACCTACTGCAAGTAACAATACATTGAGGGAATGTATTTCAGGAAGGTCCCTGGTTCATCTTCACTACTGACAGTCCTCATGGGAGAAAATAGATGTAATGAGGCATAACTGGCATCTAGAGGATTGTTGATAAACGTAATAACACCATTGCGCGTGATTGTGCCCTCTGAAACGAATGAAAGAGACCCACCTGTAAACCACTGGGTGACCGGGATGCACAGATAATTGAGATGTCACACCACATCCTTCTATGCCTTTGGGAAGGGTATTAAAAATGCCAGAAACTCCCAATAAGACAACACAAACAACCGGTTCCATGTTCCATAGCAATAACAATGCTTTATTTCAGTGTATTGTGTCCTACAGTACATTAACCACTGCGCAAGATTCCCTTTTAACAGTAGCAAAGTAAATATACTAATGCAATAGAATGTCACAGCAAGACAAATTTCAGCTGGTAATTAAAAGCATTGAAATAGTCAGCAATGAAACAAGCACCACACAATTCAGAACATGGAAAAGAAAAAAAACCTTTAGCTTCATGCTGTTTTTAAACAAGCTCCCTCTGGGGACAAGAAGAGTGAAGAAAATGAGAAAAGTGCTACAGACTACGATAGATGATAAAAAAACCTAATCTGACTGGGGAAGACACCTTGCAGGCTTTTATGATGTATGGAAGAGGACCAGAGGTCACCCCACGTCAGTGAGCCCCATTCCTGTGATTTGCAAAGCATATTGGGGGGGGGGGGGGGGTGTAAGAGGGATGATTGTAAGTAGAAAAGGTCACAATGTCTTCAGAAAAAAAAGATGAACAAAGAGCGGAAATGAGAGGGTAAAAGCTCCCCAATGCTTTCTAGGATGAAGGAGAGTGTGGAAGTCACTGATGTACAATGTGTACAACTTTTCTTTTATCTCAATACTGTAAACAAATACTGTTGCTACTTGTTCAATCTTGATATGGGCTTCTGTTTATATTACGTACAGCAGAAGTAATGAAATTCTATTTATTTATTTTTTTTTAAATCAGGGACAGGCCCATTTGTTTGCACTACACAGCGACTGCGTGGCTCTAAAGCAGCCGGTGTTTCTTTAATTCTGATATTATCTTCTCATCTACTGCAAATAGTGTTTCACTAAATACACTACCGTTGGAAAGTTTGGAATCGCCTGCCACGATACCATTGTGTGTACTTTATTTGTATTTGCATGTTGTTCCCCTTTCCTCTGAGTATTTCAGCATTTTTCTTTTCACTTTTCCCAATTTACATATTTGGTATTGAGATTTTCCAAAAGTAATGAAGTGATGTTACTTTAATATTGTGAAACTTGGATGAGGATTAGGTGATTGTATTGGAATACAATTGTTAAAGGAATCCTCCCATCCCCGCTCTTGTCCCATTTTTCTTATTTGCTCCATACATCGATGTATGTTTAAAATCATCTGTTTCTATATCTCTGTATTTCTGGATCTTTGTTCTCGAAAATAATAAAGCTGCAGCAACAGAAACCACGTAACTAATTCCAGATTACATTATCTCTATTTATACGCTGTATAAGAATGTTAAAGTGTTGCCATGGAGTCCTGGTTCATAATCATTCCAGTATAATCAATGTTTGTTCATCTAACTTCCATCAAGAAGAAGATCATGCACTCTTTATCTCTTTTCTCATCTTGTTGTGTTAGTCCTGTCAATCTGTCCATAACAATGATTTCACTCACAAAGCCAATTTGCATGCTGTCTTTGGTCACCCCTTTCTTTTTATGATTCATAAGTCTGTTCACACTGCAGCTCAATATAACTTGCTCATAGGTCATTTCCATTTAAATGTGTATTCTGAATGCAAATAAACATTGTTTTAAGAAGCTGTAAAAGCAAAGTGATGTGCAGCCACACATTTCACTCTTCTCTGGTGAAATGTAACACTATTCGAAAAGCAACTAACTTTTCTAACACGACCAACTGTGTGTAGGATTTCAGGTTGTGACAGTGACCGACATGTTAGGACGCTCCTCTTGATACACACCCACGTGCCTCTCTGCCGATTCCGCTGGCCCTCGTCTCCTGCACACATTTTATATTCTGGACGCCGTTATTCCTGGAGTATTCCGACTGTCTTGCATAGAGCCTGTGTGAAACGTTGTGAAGTGCCACCGCTTGCTTCATACATTACATTAATTGGCCATTTGTTTATGTACCACCTGGGGTGACTGCTTGAACAAAAACAAAGCCAGGGGAATCATTATCTAGATGAAGTGTGTCTCAACTGCACCCTAATGAACCTCAAGGCAAATTGATCGGTGTTTTGTTTATATATTATAACTTCAGATGTTGCTTTGTGAATCCCTGTTAATGCATAGATGTAACGCTACGATCTGAACACAGGAAGTAGGACACAAATGCACAATCCAGAAGTAGCTCGCGATATAGGTAGGTAGGTTTATAGGTAAAAGTCTTTACTAGAAGCAAGAACAGGTACGGCACACGGGTAGACAGTCAGCGTGGCAAACAAATCCGACAGGGAATAGGCAAGAGGAGAAGCAGGTCACAGAAGCAGAGTCAGGTATTACCGGGAAGTCGACGAAGGGGAACAGGAAGCACAAAGGCAACAACGCTGGAACTCAATGACACGGAGGTACAAAGACGAACTGGCAACGAGGGGAACAAAACACACAGACTGTATACACCAGGAAGTGGGCGGGGGTAACGAGACACAGGTGGAGACACTAATGAACATATTGGGAACACCTGGGGGCAGGAAGTAGAAATGAGAAAGAACAGGTAATTAACTAAATAAAACAGGAAGTACAAACAACACTTAAACATTTAACAGACAGCAGGTACCCTTACAATAGACCTATTAAAAGTCAAATATCAAATGGCTTTCTTTCATTGTACATTTCTTTTGCATGCTTTATTATACTGTGCAAAACAATGTATTCATTAAGCCAATTCAAGGATCTTGCATAAATAAAAAAGATAGGAACAGTCATTTTTAATATGTATTGTAATTTGCCCTCTATAGACCTTATGCAAAATGCTTTTATCTCTATGTAGAGCTCTTTCTAATTCACATTCTTTCTTGAAGACACCTCGGTCCAAATGGGCCACTGGTGCTCCTCCAACGTTTTGATCTAATAGCTGATCCCAGTGGCTGCACAAAATATATGACAGGATAGCTCACCACACACACGCACGGCGGCACGCACGGACGCACACAACAATCATAAATCAGGCTGAAAGCATATAGCCTATAAGTGTCGTGGACCCTGAAGTCAGCCAAAAGACATAGAATCTACGGCATGCATGACACCTTCAAAAGATGCATGTGCATGTGTGGAGGCTGAGAGCTCAGCACACAAAAACAAGCAAATAGAAAAGAAGTAAACCACTTATGTTTTACATCACATACATCCCGTTTAGAAAAAAAGCTGATAATAAACAAAGGACACTCGGCTCGACCTCCGCCAGGGCCAACGCTGTCCTGACCCACGGTGACAGGATGGCATCGTACTGCTCGCTGCCGCCATTCCGGCTCAACCACATCCACGTTTGATTGTGACGGCAAAAGTGAGAACCCTGTGCAGGCAATCCCAGCCCTAACTCTGAATGTTGTATCTCGCCCCTTTAACAAAAGTAAACAACAATGCTTGTATCCGCACCGTTGATTCTTTCTTCAAAGTTAATAGTTTCTTCTCCGGGCCTGTAGTTTTCCTGTAAACCGACAAACAAACCAAACCTCAAAGCTAGAGGTAATTATATTTTTGTAGGTTTTTCTTGTTTGTTCTCAAGCTGCAGGATATTGAGCTTTCTCGGTCACTGTAGATATTTCTAGTCCTAACTGATTCGTTGTTCAAAATCCTCCCAATTCAGAGCAACACACACATAAATGCACAGGATCACGACAAAATATTCCCTGTATACTCCTCAATGTCGATCTATTTGCATAAACACACCAATACAACACACAAGAGGAAATTGAAATAAAAAACAAATGTCTTAACTGGCTTTTGCTTATCTGGCAAGTTTCATTTTATTTCTAGCTCCTGCATGTATTTCTGAGACACTCTCTTTATCTTCTTGACTGTGTGTACGTGCGTTCGTGTGTGTGTGTGTGTGCCAGTTTGTGTTTGTGTGAGTCTGTGTATGTAGAGCAGAGCAAACACTGCACATCCATCATCCCTGTTACCTGTTCAGCTAATGAACCTAACCCTGGTTGCGCCTCAGGGACAAGAGATGTGGTCAGAGGTTGCACCTCCAAGATACACATAACCCCTCAGAGGCCATGCATGTAGCAGTCCACAGATCCCCTCTGGCCTGATACATCCTACTGCCAATTCACATCTGTCGCTGTGCACCGTCACATGTGTTTTAACTATACTTGTACTTAGAACTAATTGTCTTTGCCCTCCCTTACATGACATTGAAATGTTGAGGATGCACGTTTTACCGTAATTTGAAAGGAAGTTAATGCTGTGGTTCAGCGATAAGACTGCACTTACACTTCATTTTGCACTGCTCGCTCTCATCCATCCTTTCTCCTCTCCAATACAATTCATCCCTTTTCTCCATTCCCTCTCTTGCTCATCCCACTGCCAAGCACAAAATCGTTTCACTGAGACCTATATACCGAAATCACTTAAAGTCATGCTGATCCACCCCCCACTGTTGGCCTGTTTCAGTTTCTCAGGGTAACAAAGTCAGTTGGATAAACAGTAATGCACTTCACGTGGATTGAATTTTTGGGATTCTGAACTCAGTCAAAATGAAAGTGAAATACTATGAGTCCAGACCAGGATCAACCTATTTCCCCTATAAGAATACATCCCCAACACAATCCTTTCCCTTTCCCAAAGTATAGGCAGTCTGATGAAGCTGTTGCTCCGTGTGTGTGCTGCGCTGAGCTTGCGGCTCTGTATATGTGCTGGAAGAGAGTAGTAAACAACTTTGTGATTCTGTTTCTGCGGGCATTAAAACAAACGTGATTGGCTCTTGCCTGATTGTTGTTCGCATTGTGTCAGTGGACATTTGCATAAAGTTAAGCTTCCCAGGTCCCATTTACAATGAATAGCAGTCTATCACTTTCCCAGCTTTTGAGTCCGTATTTGTCAACGGCCTGTAAGACTCAGATGTTTAGCATCTATTGGAACAGTCTTGAAGTCTTGTTGAGGTAAACATATCCTATCTAACATTGTTGAAGGCTGTTTTGTTGGATGACCTTGCTATAGAGCCACCTAATGCACTTATATAAATACACAGGCCATTGATGTTACAGTACATAGTCTCTCCATCCATCCATCCATCCATCTCCTGGGTCACCAGTCTATCAAAAGGCTGACATATGCGTCGACAGACAACACTTATGGGTACTTTAGAGAGCAATTCATCTGTTTGGACTTTGGGAGGCACAGTGGGTGAGTAGTTAGCCCTGTCGTTTCACAGATACAAGTTCAGCTTCATTGACACATTTACTCACTTCAACACTTCAGCACATTATGAAGTATTGGAGAGAGACATCATGTGCTCCCCCTCCTCTGTGTGGTTGTAAGTGGGCATGCTCTATCATGTTCTGAGACAATTAACCCACCACAGAACAGGTGCTGCAGCTGGCACAGCACAGTGAACCTGTCCGCCTCCAGCCAGCCGGCCAAGCCTCCATCACACCCCAAGCCACAGTGTTGCTCAGCAAACACAACAGTTTCTTATTTTTTTATTTACCCTTTGAGAAAGAAATGTTGAGGTTTTTCTTGATGGTCGCCTCTAAAAGTTTTAACAGTTGGATCAACCCAGATGATAAAAATTGTTTGGGAGCTCAAATGTGATCAAAATAGACTTATAAATATTTGTATATCTGTCAGAGCACAGTTGGAGGGAGCCTGAGATCTAAGAATGCCAATGACAACAACTGCTTCACTTTATTGTTGAGTACATGACAATAAAATTATAAAATTTTAACTGATGGAACAAATTCCAATATGAAGAAATTGGGTCAAGGCTAGTGGAACAGCTAGTACATGTGATAGTCATTCAGATCTCTATAGTCTACATTGATTTGCCTTAAGACGTCTCTTCCAAAGGCTTATATATTGAGAACATTTGTTCACGTTAACAATGTACAATTCGATCGCAGGTCAGCCTTATAGGGTGGGTTAATCGAAATGTGCAAATCCACCAAATCATGTCATTCTCATTCTTCCCTTGACCTAATTCTTGCTTCAGCACCATCTCCCAACAAGGACCTAAGCAGCATAATGAGAGAGGTCATACACCAGGTGGTCAAAGGTGACACATGACAAATTGAACACATGTACTTTTGCATAAAATACGGTCGAATGGAATAGTAATGAGCTTGTGGGATGTATTCCACTGAGACTTGCTGGAGCTCTCATGTCTGTTGTCTATAATGCAGGCCAGTAACATGCTGCAGCGCTCGCCAAATAGCCATCCAGTTTCCCTCATATTAATCAGTCCTGGGTGAAAGAGCAGCAGCATGAGATTGAAGTGGAAATATCCTGGATGGTTGCTGGGAATTAGTTCTCTAGACTTGTTCTTGGATAGAGAATGGGCAGATAAAGCTAGTGGTTTTATGAGAGAAAAGCATTTCTTGCATGTGTAGCTGGTCTGGCGTGACACTCCATTTCAATACAAACTCTACGTTGTGTTTGTGGATGATGAGGAATGAGAAGAGGACAACTGCTTGCCTTACCAGCCTGGGGGGGTTTATTCTCTCAAAAGCTGTGTAAAACACAAAAATATCAGAACAGCAACTTCACATGACTGGTTTTCTACATGCACACCTCTTCTCAGCAGGGCCTGCAGCCGACTGACCGTATGACTCGTGTGCCACTAGATTTACAACATTCAGTCTTCCATAACGTCAATAAACAAAATACAGTGGAAAACGCTTGTAGTGATCACGTTTATCCGGGTCAAACTATAATCAGTTGATTACTATAGCTGGATTCATTTTTTATTTCTCATGCAGATTATCCTTTAATTGACATTTTATATATTCATGACATCAATATAACGTAACGAAACTGACAGCTTCGCTATTTACTTTTAAAATGCACTACAGCATTTTCCAACTCTGCTAAAATTACAGTACTAGTACTAATAAATTACTATGCTGTGTATAATTCAAATATAGTAGTATACAGTAAATTATAATCAGCTGTAGATGGAAGCAGACGGGTTACTGTGAGGTAAAGACAATAAAGTAAAAATAGAATTACTGCACTTTATAATTTTCTTTCCATCTGTTGTCAAAAATAAATAATAAACACTGTAATTGTACAATTGATTATAATCTAATTATTTAAACATAATTTGTATAGGAAGCTTTTTGATATAAGCGGTTTCCACTTTACATCTCATTCTCATCGTATAGTTCCAATAACAACGTCCCTTTAAAAGCTGTATTCCCACCCAGCAGAGGCAATTTTTGTATTTTATTGAATTATTATTTACTTTTAAATGTGAAGAAATATATGTGTATGATGGAGAGAAAAATCAACTATCAATACAAAACAAATTGACATAACAAAATAGCAAAGAGGGAACTCACATACCTGTGTAAAAGAAATATTATATCCATATGCACAACTTCTAGCTAACCATCTCAGTGCTCCGTTAGCCTAGCTTGGTAGCGGTAAAGTAGCATGTTACGCAAACGTGCTTTTTCACGATGAAAAATACATATACACACTGAAATAAATCTGTCCCTGTTTAGTGTTTTCACCACGCGTTAACAGACTATTGATGGAGCGTGAATCTAACACAGCTTCTTGTCATTTTAGACAGTGTTACTAACGTGCTACTCAGTGGGAATAACCGCAGTGTCATCTGCCTATAGTGACTTGATCTAATGTGCATACCCTCTGTAGTCAAACAACAATGTTTTCCTGATTTTTTTTTATTTTAATGTTAAAGATGCCGGTCATATAATCTGTCTAGAGAATTCAGCATTGTTTGTATCGCTCCTGTTTATATTCCACCTGATGCAAGTTCAATAAATGCCCTTTAGGAATGCACTACTGTTTTGGTCCAGTTTTATTTGTCATGTTTTTCTTGTGGAGCGTGAACGGAACAGGCTACAACTGCAATGCGTTTCTCAACCCTGTGTTGCAGAATAACAATAAATGATCCTTGAATGCTTGAAAGGGCAGCAGCAGCAGCTTCCCACTGTTTCTGTGGACAGGAACTGTGGACACAAGAATAAGCTGCCTTCCCATACGTCCTTGAAAAGTATGTAACTATCACTCCGACACGTAAATGTCACTCTTGAATTTGTAACGGATTGTAAGTAAATTAGACAGCATATTTTTGGGGACGGGACCGCAAGAGAGAGGCGCGGAGAGGAAAGAAATGAAGACAAGAAAGTGATGAAGGGACTTAATGAACTTTACATACCAAATAAAAGAAGTTAGAGAATGAGGAGAAGGTCATATCGCCTAATAGGAGGACCTTTAACTATATGCAAATGGAGATGCCTGGACAAAAAAGAAGGACGGAAAAAACTTGCTGGCCTCTTACAGACATTGTCTTTCCATTAGCTGATGTGGAATGTTTCCGTAGCGTCACTGCTTTCAGGATGTATTCAAAACCCTTATCGAGTTACACCAGGACTCAAATTTGCAATAAAGCACATTTGGCTGCCAAATCCCTGGATACGCCTCTCACCTTGGCACAATTGAAGTTTCCCATTCGCTTTTGTAGAGTTGCTGAAGCTTAGTCAAACTGGAAGAGTAATATCTGTGAACAGCTAACATTGTAAAGATTGATTTCCACTCATAGACTTTAATATTGTCGCTGTTTCAAAACGTTTATAGTCTTATTGAGCTGTATGCTTGGGGTCATTGTTTTAATATAACATAGATGTTTGCATCATTCCCTCATATCCTAATACAATACATCCCCCATCCCCTGCTGCTGGCAAAGAAATCTGATGCTTCATTGCCACTGCAACTACTGCATGTGCAGTACGCTCTTGATCTAGGATCTGTTAGTGCAGGGACAATCTTTTTGGTGGGCTGGGGTTGGGTCACAAAAGGTGACAGTTTTATCATTATATTAATAGAATATATAAGAAATGAAAATACATTGCGAGTGTCTCCACAAAGGCAAACTTGAGGAGCTCTTGTTGGAAAGCGGTTACGGTCAGGAGAGCAGACAGCAGGGGAAGGACCCGAACGCAGATGAAAACACACAGACTGGTGCAGTTCAATGATTTAGAAAATAAAATGGCAGCAGGTCCAGCAGGCAGCCAACAGATAGCAGGCAGGTAACCACATTGAAAACATGAGGAAATGGAAAGGAACAGAGAAACTGGGCTGGTACAAGTAGAGCCGGATCAAATGAGAGCAGGTGGGTGATGATGCAGGTGGGCAGGGAAGGCCAGGCAGAGCAGATGTGTGAAGTGGAAGCAGATGTGTAGATGGCTGTGGTGGTCAGGTGATGGAGGGAAGGGGGAAAGTCTGAGGATATCTTCTGGATGGAAGGAAAATGATAACAGAGGGGCATGGGTGATGGAGAACGTGGGTGAAAAGGAGGTGAAAGGGACAAACTGCGACAGAAATATTGTACTTTTTATTTCCTTACATGTATTTGTTAACTTTAGTTACTAGATACTTCAAAAATGCAGATTAATATTGCAGGGGAGAAATACACAAGCTAGCTGTATATAAAATAATGAAAATGAGCCCCTATTAAAGTGATGTACACATTAATGCATCAATGCTTATCATCCAGTAATATATGATTCTAAAATCGGCCATTCTGCACAATGAGCACTTTCACTTGTGATGCTAAATACATTTTGACTTTGACTTTTGTACTTTAAGTAAACATTTAGATGCAGGACTTTTACTTGTAACAGAGTATTTATACACTGTGCTATTGTTACTTTCACTTAAGTAAAATATCTGAGTACTTCTTCTACCACTAAAGAAAGGAGTCGAGAGAGAGAGAGAAAGTCGGCAAGAAAGACTAGGGGTACTCGGAGAGCAAGACTATAGAAAGGAAGCGATAGAGTCAGTCTAAGAACATCCAGGCAGGACTTTAATTTCCCAGGAGGGCCCGCTGGGATCTTGCGGTCCCATGAAACGAAATGGAAACCGCACCGTGACAAGCAGGCCAATTAAGGCTTGACCCATGGTCGAAAATGACCTCTGACATGACCTTCTATGAATCCAACTTGAGAAATTATTTTTTCATTCTGCATCTTACACGATTATGCATATATAACACTTATTTTTAACAGTTAAATGCAGAGTATACATTTCACTGTGTGTGTGTGTGTGTGTGTGTGTGTGTGTGTGTGTGTGTGTGTGTGTGTGTGTGTGTGTGTGTGTGTGTGTGTGTGTTGCTGTGCATGTGTGTATATGTGTCACAATAAAAGTTGATTGATTTTATTCCTCCATTTCTATTTCCATTTCCATTTCCAAGCTGTAATCAGTCAGATCAGCATACACACTTTATTAACATGGTGCACTTTGCAAAGGGTCCACCTCACTTCTAGAGGTTGACTCTATAAAATCTAAGAGGCAGCCTACAAGGAGAGAGTCTCTAAGTGCAGACCAGCGATTAGCGAACACACAAAACATATAAATTACCCTCAAAATAGGTCTACTACCGCTCACTGTGATCCGTCTTCATTTCTTATGCCTGTTCGGCAGGATTAATGAACGAGTTTTAAGCAGATGCTGTTGTTGTGTTTGGTTAAAGAAAACATCAGGATGAATTGCTGAGCCACGAAACTAACCACGTTTTATAAACGCACCATATGTGTGTCGAAGCACATTTTTTCTTTCCCTCAGAGAAGTGCAGTTTCAGTTTGAGTGTCATAAAGCTCTAAGTGAAATAAATTCTACTTCAGTTCTATGGGTGAGTGATTGAAAACTTGGCAAACACAAAGAGCTTTCAAGAAAATGACAATTCTTATGAGATTAAGTTCACTGGGAGGTCACTGAATTACAATTTTACATAACTACTTAGTGCCGCTAATGCCGTTTTGAGCCGTGTCTTAGTTTCATTCACATTCAACTTGTGAAAAGAGTTCAAGCCAAGAACAATTTAAGGGAAAACTAATCATTTTAGTCTAAGTAATATTACAAACCACTGGAACTGAACACTTTGTTCTATTTCAATTTG
Organism: Cottoperca gobio; assembly: GCF_900634415.1. Classification (NCBI taxonomy): domain Eukaryota; kingdom Metazoa; phylum Chordata; class Actinopteri; order Perciformes; family Bovichtidae; genus Cottoperca; species Cottoperca gobio. The sequence goes on from NC_041368.1 coordinate 16,902,783, forward strand.
TTTTATGACTATGGGTACACACATGAGACGTGCTCATCCTCTGTAAAATCTGCAAATCTACCTTTATTCAAAATACTGAATTACATTTTGTATCTTATTTGATAGGGAGGATGCAATTTAACATAGTTCCAATGCAGAACATGAAACTGATGTGCTGCACAGAGAGCTTGTCCTTAGTGTAGTTAAAATATATAGCTTTCAATATCACAAAATCACAATACACAACAAATATATAAATGCAATAAAATACACATCATATAATACACATACCACAATACAGCAACACACATACATATGCACTAATACACCTTGGTGATATACAGTAACTTTGTTGGTTACAACTCGGGTTTGCTTTTAGTCAGCACTCGACCTTTGTTTTTATATCTGAAATTGATTTTATTTCAGTTGGTAATGTGTCCCAAAGTTGACCCTTCATGTAGAAATCTGTAAAGAGGCTCTGAGCTAGACTGTAAATACATTTAAAAACTAGTTCAGAGAAATCAAAAAAATGATTAAAGCCTTCAAAGCTAAGCAGATTGTGTCTTTTTAGTATGCGAAAGTGAAGCCACTGGACAGGCTTTTTATCCATTATGTGTAAAAGGAGGTGAGTTTTCTTTGCCTAATATCAGGATGTTAACATTGTCATCGCATGCAGACATGAGCATTTAGCTCAAAGCAACTCTGTGTCCAAGTACAGTTTCACAGAGCTGCTAGCATGGCTGTCGGCTCTTTGTTGTTTAAACTCGACCATTTAAGCCTAACATCTTAAATTGATGCAGGCCCTTCGGATTTAGGACAGCGTGCCCCTTTGCAGTCAACAAGCTGTTCTGCAATAAGGTCTGCCACACTGAATAATAGATTCAGATACGATCATATAACCTTGAAAGCCAAAGCCAATTGTCCGGCTGATCAGCATCAACCAGACAATTGTTTTGCCGTTGAACTAGGGAATGACATTTATTCTTGCTTTGTTTTTGATTAGCATTTGTCATTTGTTAAAGATTCAAAGCAGTGTGTCATGATGAAAAGCAATGGCAGAGAGGTAAAAACATAAAAGATAGATCATGTCGTTTGTCGTGTGAATGCAACATTAGGACATCATAAGGGGGACATCATTAGCAGATCTAAAGGGAAACCCATGAGTCACAGCATGTTTGTTATCTAGCCTTCTACAACCACATTCCTGAGATTGTATCATCATTACTAAACACAACCAATCGTGTCCAATATTTGCATTCAGAGAACATGACACGTGGCTTCAGGGGTCCACAGAGACGACGCTCAGTGCAGAGCTAACGCTGCACCAAAACAACTATTGTTTAACTTGTGTAACATGTTGCTGAATGTATTCAGTTACTCTGTTATTTCTTTTTACCTGATCCATTATATCAGCAGACTCTCGCCAACATGTGCTGATCTTGGCTTCTTTTCAAACCACAGACGGATGACAAGTGTTGAGCTTCTAAATCAACATTAGCGGCCGCATGAATTAAAATGAAATCAGTGAGTAATGACAATGAAATAGGTTTCCAATGAGACTTTTAAAAGACTGTTAACATGCAAATGGATGAGAAGTCAAGTTTAATTATGTTTCCCATAAACACCGGACAGCATGAGACCTTTGGTTTGATTAATCGCATGCCAATATTATAATGTGAAGGATTTTAGAGACGAACAACTTCAATGTATTAATGTCGTGTGTATATATATATATATCAGAGCTACCACTCATGCACTCACACTAAAAGTAGTTGCAATAGTAAATATTAAAATAAGCATCTGATCAAAGTCTAGATTTATGTCATAGGACAAAATACAAGACAGTAATGTTAAATATTTCAGTGTGTGTCAAACGCTTATATGAAACCTGCTTGAAATAAACACCTGAGGGTTGTCTGACCCTGCCAAAATAGAAATTTAAAAAAAGGTTTCAGCAATGTAACCTCAGGGGATATTTTCTGTCGGTATAGCATTTCAAAGTCCTTTACAACTTTCCATCACATTTTCTAATATCACATGCTTACATTTTTAACAAGGTTAAAAGATCTCATCCCTGACTGACACTCTCACCACAGTTTGTTGTTTTCTAAATTAAACCACGCTCTGAGAAGCACCCCCCCCCCCCCCCCCCCCCCATGACATTATGAGATTCACTGGGGCAGCTGAAAACGACCCGTTCTTCAATCATCATTTTTGTTGAAGGGAGATATTCATAGCTGAAAGGAAGTGCAATGACCCACAAACGTATGTCGTATTTAAATTTCAGGCGATGTATTTGCTTTTCCTGCTTATAAACCTCAGGGTACATTAATATATCTTATTAATGTCTCATTCTATATCCTTTTTCTTTTTACAAAAGTAAAAGTATTACACCTTTCGTAAAGTCTTCTGTGTGGCTATGCTTTGGGGGTACGTTTGACCTAATGCTCCTTCTTCCTTCCCCCTGTCGGAAGTCCTGCAGCAGTCCTTATACTGTACAATTATTTAAATGTATTTAAATGAGTCAAATATAATTCAAATGTAAAAGTAAAAAAAGGCCAATCAGTTTCAACACGTATAAACCTGGAACACCATGTTTCAGAAAGGAATAGGTCACAGGAGCCCGCTGACATGACGGACTGCAGTTTGCTGCTTTCCTCTAATATTTCAGCAGCTACATTAATTTTTAATACATAATTCATCTTTCATCTTCATCGTCATTGAGCATCGACCCCCTATGGTGAGAGCTTGATGATATTCATGAACAGTGCAATATAACATTATGGCCAAGTAGGTTAAGCAGGGTATGCACTCTACACATATTACCACATGAAAAGTACATACTTTGAAATACATTTGCATTAACCTCAATGGGAAGCCTATTAAATGTAATTTATTATGCATGTAAGTTATTTCTATCAGGCTCTTTACTTCCTATCCTCAGATAGGATCGTGTGAGTGTGTTTGTGTATGCTATCTTCAAGGGCCTCACTGGGATAAGAAAGGCTGTTACTGCTATAATATATTAATGTTTCAACACCTAGAGTAATAGGAAACACAGTGGGTGGTGAAAGGATGTAATAATGTGTGTGTGTGTGTGTGTGTGTGTGTGTGTGTGTGTGTGTGTGTGTGTGTGTGTGTGTGTGTGTGTGTGTGTGTGTGTGTGTGTGTGTGTGTGTTTGGATCGACAGTAAGAAAATGAAGGACAGCGTGGAAGGTAGGAAGGGGGAAGTTAAAAGCCTGGGGCGCCATACAGAGAGCACAGATGGTAGTCGACGTTAGAAATAAACTTCTGATCCGTCCTATCTTCCTGCGTGTTCACAAGACGGAATAAGTAAGAAATTGACCTGAATATGTAATGATGATTATTTTTTGGGAAATTGCGTTGGAAAAAAGAAGGTATGTTTAAAAACTGCACATCTATGTATCAGCAGACTCCGTTTGAACTTAGACTTAGACTCAATCTTTTAGGTCAATGTGGTTTTAATAGAGGACGTCCGGTCATACAAATAATCAAGGTACGATTCATGGCAGAGTGGTACAATATGGTCTCCCCCTACCACTGTCATGAGTCGTCATTGTGACGACTCATGACTTCTCTTGGACATGAACTTGAGAAGACTCTGTCAACACAACTCAGCAGGAAGCAATACTGTACAGTTAGAGGTAACGGCAGGCCTGCCCTCTTAAAGCAGGAACAACTGTATCCAAGCGGTCTTCTTCGGAAGAGATGGAAAAACTGTGAAAAACACCCTGCTACCAAATGAATGTCGAGCCTCAGCAACATCATGCTCAAACTGCAAATGCAGCGCCTGCTCTGTCTTCCTGTCTTCGTAACCTCTCTCACAGCCTTCAAAGTCAGTCACACCTGTATTTCATGCACTCAATCAGGTGTAGCAGCTGAAATGATCACTTAAGGGGGCTTTAATGTCAGTGTGGTGTGGTGAGGGGAGCTTTGCATTCAAGATTACTAACGTAAATGTTAACTTGAAAACTCAATAATCCAATCTGCAATGTGTGTTAGCCTTCCACTGATTGACAGCCAGCAGCCTTACATTATTGCTTTTTCTAAAAGCACTGAAGTACTGTAGGTTGTTGTAACAACAACAGTCTCGCTCTATTTGGTAACCACAAAAAGAAAGAGACACGCTGAAGGCGCGTGGATTAAAGAAAATCACTCACAATCACACAAACACAATGAATTTACAACAGTTTTGTCAATTATTTGTCGATATTTTGATGATGAAATCATAACAAGGACACATCTTAAAATGGTAATTGTGTGAAGTTCTGCGTGACACTGATCTGTAGGTTGCAGTGATTGACAGGGGATTCTCTTGTAAGTTGCACAGTGTGTGATTCGATTTACATAAACGGGGATAATGATGTATTTGGAGGCAGTATTTTCTTTTTAATGTTTGGCACTTTGCAAATGCCAAGATAAACAGTTAGCTTGACATTGATGAAGCACATTTCAAATGAAAAACCCAAATTAGCAATTTAGCAATGACCCTCAGACCTTTATAAACATAATACATCCTGTCATTTAATCAAGTTTACATGATAAAATCCTTCCATCCTGCCCATCTTCTACATCTTTTCACTGTGCTTAGTATGACTTATAATGGTAAAAACCCAGCATATTCAACTTTGAGATACCTTTCCCACCTTAGGGGTCACCACTGCTGGTGTCAATACAACTATTTGAGCTCTTTTAATAAGGAAATGTAATTCAGCTGAATCTTTAGCTTCCTCCCTCAGCTCATGCGCTGCGGTAATTGAATCAAGTGCGGCAAGAGCACTGCTAGACTACCTCAGCCTCCTGCAGATTCCTCAAAATCTCATCAATCAGGCTCAAACAAGCCTCTCCTTTATCCCCATGCTTGGTGGCTCTGTAAGGCAGGGAGTAAAATAAATTACATTCATGGCGTGAAACTTAGCAATTCATTTTTCCGTCTCGTTTGATTGATATTTGTAGGGTTCAGTTTATCTATTGGCCAAGACGGTGCAGGAAGTCCAACTGACTGAAGGTGTAGTAGTGGTCTGCACAAGCATGAAACTGAGAGAAAAATATCCAATCAGGTGTTTTATTTTAGCCTCGTTCAATGAGGAGGACACGTGTTAGTGCGCACACAAAAAGGTTTTGTCATTAACAGACAAACAATGAAATGATGTTTCCATTAACTCAATAAATTCACCACCCGCACGATACATGACACAGTAAGCACGGCCGTTCTCAAAAGGCTTTTGCAGCCGCTAAACTTGTGCAAATAAGACAATAACAAACCGTGTAACCGAAACACATTTAGGCTGTATGGGGTGTCCGCTCAAACTCATTTATTTTGGGATGCCGTGACGGGACGCAATGAAAGTTGTGTTATGAAAAATAAATGAACAAAGCTCCCCTACATGCAAAAATACATGAATCAATGAAGAATAAGGTTATTACATAAATAAATAATTTCTTCCCTGTGACTCCTTACAAAAATCATTGTTTTCCTTTCCTCTCTCTCATTTTCTTTCGGGGGGTTTGAGTGAAAGTGGCACTCTGGCGAGCCCCTCCTGACAAGACCTCCTTGCTCACACTCACTTTTCTATAATACAGTAAATAATTATTGATTTCATTCCTGACTGCTAGCTTACCTGGCTCATACAATTAAAATAAGTATGGATAAGGATAAGGATACATAGAAAAGTAAGGGAGTTTTGGAGCAAAATTGAAGACCTACACACTTATACGGAGTCAGGACTCTTAAAATGATGCAGAGCAATCAGTGACTGAAATACCTGGTATTGAGGCATAATTGAAAATGGATTGCTGAAAGCATCCGTAGCGCAAACAATTTGTATGGTAATAAATATTGGCTTTGGAGAGAATGTTTTTATTGCAAGAGAACCCTGAACTTAGCATTAGCATAACATGATGGATAGATGGTACCGTGGTGACAAACCTTTCAGTCTGTCAGTTGGCTGCAAACCACCGGGGTTGTCAGTGTTAGGGAATCAGCACTTTGCGGTCAAGCTACACCACGCGGTATCATTTATAATTCATTCAAGCGACAAAATGTTATTGAGAAAGCAACAACCTAGTCTAGGGGGGGTGGGTTAGAGGTTAACGTTTTGTCAGGAGAGATGGATGGCGCTGTTGGACTGCCCTCAAGAAGTCCTGGCATGATGTCAATATAGCTCAGATTTCTGTAAATGCTGTGTTTGTCATTTGCTGGCCCATTTCTTCAACCTGTCGTTCCACTGAGCTCATGTCACATGTGTCACACTGACATGTTTGCATGTAACCTGCCCCTTGTCTTCTCTTGTTATGCATTCTGTCTTCCACTCTCTGAATTGTAAGAGAATATGATATTTTATTATCAAATTAACACATTTATATTTTCAGTCTAGTAGCAAGAAAAACTGAAGAAAACTAGATCAATAGGCTTGCTTGCTCCTCCAAGTTTGGACTGTATAAGGGCCTGATTATGCTAGAAAATAACTAGCTTGTTAGAAGTGTTGTCCAACTTCTCTGGAAAATGAATCATAATACGTGATAATCATGTAAATATGCGCAACTTTTCAGACATGTCTCTCATGGAACGCATTCATAGTGTTGCACTCGTTTGCACGTACAGAAAGTGACACAAATGGTTGTGTAAAGAAGGAAGTTCTAACCCTGCTTAAATGATTACCTCTGGACACCTGGACAATCACCGTGTGAAATGGATGTGCCTGTTGGATGTCAGCTTTGGAAAGTTATAGAAATTGTCTAACGCAGCCTCCACAATTTTGGTGTCAGAAAGGTGTAGGGAAAAAAAGGGTGTCCAATGCTGTTCCACCATCCGACAAACAGTTTAAATGGATTATACTGGACCTTCATAACCTACCCGCTTTATACCAGCAGCTGAAAAAGCAACTGATGACAATGACTGTCCAGAGGTGATACAAAGAGGCTTTGAATTCTTTTTTTCTAAAGTGGCAAGATCATAAAAAGAGAAACAGGACCAGAAGAAGAATGACTCTCACTCCCAACATGACACCTTGACCGTAAAGCACAGTCAGTAACAGACTTTTACATCTGCTGTTTTCTAAGGAGCGCTTTAGGAAGCCTTTTTACTTGTATGTAGCTGTAAAACTGAATAATGCTTCTACTGGCTGGCTACAGTATATCTCTAGGACTGAACATGTATAATGAATTAATGATGCCATCACTGTGAAGCTCTCAATGGAGTAAATCTGATTTGTATCAGATTTTGTGAGGCAGTTTTATAGTCTCGAGAGACTGGGATTGAAATCAGACGTAAAACTGAAGCTCAAGAGATTCTTGCAAGTTCTCTCCTTGTTTCACTCGTTCTGCCTCACACATTTCTATGTGCATCTGGATCTTTTCACAGTTTAATACAAAGATTAAATGAATAATATCTCACATTTGAAATCAAAGGAAAGTGAGTGAAAGGTCAAGAGGATTTAATCAAGCTTCATTGAGTAAAGATCCACTCCAAACGAGTTGTTCGGCAAACCCCCTTTGTGTTGCTTTTGTGTGAGATTACTGAACCTAGATTGGCTCATTTAGTATTTCCTTCACTGTGGGGCTCAAGGTAATGTTATGTTGTCATCCAGTCAGTCTTTTCGACTGCGAAACATAAATGTGATGATGTGCTTTCACAGTCTCTGCCCAGGTACCCAATCTTCTCTCTGCAACCACTAAGTGCATCTTAAAGTTCTCAAGCAATATGCCAAAAACTCAAGAGACAGTGAACTTTTGACACAAGCAACAGGGTGTAAATCAAAACCAGCAGAGATCTCAGCTATGCCGGGTGTGTGCACATGCATGTGATGAAGGGAGAGACCGTATGGGGCAGTCAAAAAGTCACCAAGTCGGCATCACGCACGGTTTTGAAAACCATGCAAAAAGGAAATAAAAAAGCCATTAATTCTTCTTTTCATCTTTCTTCTGTCATTTATTCATCACATACTTCCTTTTGTGCAATCTTTCAACCCTGTTTCTTTATTCCTTCCATCCGTAGTATTATTCTTTCCTAATTGCCTCCCTCTCTTCTTCCAGCACACTCCCCCCCTCCTTTCTCATTTTCTTCTCTCTGCAGCGGTCAGCTTCTGAGTGATTCACATCTACCAGATGACTGCGGCCACTACTCGACCACATCTTCATGTTGAATCAGCCTTTCAAGCTCACATACATGCACACACACACACAAATCATAAATGAGACTAAACAAAAAGGAGTGAGACAGATGATAGATAGACAAACATGGTCTTAGTCATTCGCATATGTCCTTGTGGGCTTTCATGCCCTTTTTAAGAGTCATGTCTTGCTCTGATTAACATTCCAAACCCGCTCTTTATGTTGGTTTTTTTCCCCCTTTGTGGAAAATGGGCAATCTGTACTCGTCAAGAATCATTTCTTTCTTTATTGAGATAGTTATGAGAAAGGCACAGGAGAGAGTGTCCTGACTGGATTCTTGGCTGGCACATCTTTATCATCTGTCATTTTCTTTGGCCCTTTTCAACCACTTCTTAATTACAACTCTTAGAGTTTAGCCTTGCCTGTTGATATAAATTCACCTCACTTCCACATGTAATGTGTATTTACATGTACACTACTAAATCCTATTACCGTTCTGTAAAGACATCAATTAGTCACTAGCCATGGATAATGATATTGATTCCACTATCCCAGACATCTGCTCACAGAGTCATCTATGGCCACATAGGGAGTCCTTTGTTTCTTTGTAATGATTGCCATTCTTCGTTCGTATTGCTCTCCATTGAGCACTCCTTCTATACCGTCAATATCAGTACAGCTGTCTTCCGAGCTAGAAAGGAAATCCTATAACGAGGTTGATGTATTGGCTCATTGATCTAGCCAAAGCTACAAATTAAAGAAGGCTCAGGTAACTCCATTGTATCTTGGGATTCAAAGGTTCACTGCAAAGAGCCACAGTAACTGGGTTAACTTCAGCTAGGAGGGAAAACCACAACCTGTGTCAATTTCTTTCTGTGTAAAATGACACTATACAATATACACTGAAAGACAAAACATAGCCTTTTTGGGCTTAAGAGGACTGTATTATCTAGCCCACATAGTGAATATCACTATTATATGATATATGAATAAGCTAATTTCAGCCCATTATCCTAGGAATTATGTTGATATAGGATGATTTTGCACCTCACACCTGACGCACAATACCATCACAATACCATCACAATACCATCACTATACCATCACTATACCATCACAATACCATCACTATACCATCACAATACCATCACAGAGAAGAAGAGAAAAGAAAAAGAAGAAAGAGAAATAAAAAAAAAAGAAAAGAAAAGAAAAAAAAGAAAAAGAAAAAAAGAAAAGAAAAAGAAAAGAAAAGAGATCAGAAGATAAAAGCAAAAAAATAAAAAAAAAAAAAAAAAAGAAAAAAAAGAAAAAACAGAAAAAAAAAAAAAAAAAAAAAAAAAATAAAGAACACATAGATAAAGAAAAAGAAAATAAAAGAAATCAAATAATAAAAATAAAAAAAAATAAAAAAATAAAACATAAAGAGAAAAGAATATACCATAAAAGAAAGCAATAAAGAAAAAGAAAATAACTAACCATCACAATACAATACAATCACAACTATACCATCACAATACCATCACAATACCATCACAATACCATCACTATATCATCACTATACCATCACAATATCATCACTATACCATCACACAACCATCCCAATACCATCACAATACCATCACTATACCATCACAATACCATCACAATACCATCACAATACCATCACTATACCATCACATATCACACTATACATCAATCCATCACAATACCATCAATATACCATCACAATACCATCACTATACCATCACAAATCCATCACTACCATCACTATATCATCACTATACCATCACAATACTATCACAATACCATCACTATACTATCACAATACCATCACTCAGTGGAAACTCAGGAAGTAGTGTGTCCCATATGTGGCAATGTTTCAAAATTAAGGATGTGGAGGTGTAGCGATGTCAGATTTGTGAGTGACGCTTAAAGAGGAAAGAGCTAACTTGATTTGCAAGCGGGAGTGAATTTCAAATACTGCTTCAGCGTGGTGCATACGCAGTTGTACATTAGAGCCAGGTTAACTCCTGAGAACCTCCCACTGAGCCAAAGAATTAGTGAAAGCCGAAAAGATTGTAGTTTTTCCCTGGATGTGATCCAGCATGTGGTCCTATTTTTGTTGTGTTTTCTAATTGATTATAATTACATTGAAGAGGAAGAAAAGCGTTTGAGCTAAACAACCACCTGGAGAGCATTGTTGGCTAACAAGATAAATTAGGAGACAGAGTGAATTCCTGCAAAGTGAAAGAGGCACAGCTGTACTTGGACATCATCATTTATTCTGATGCAAACTAGGAGCCCATCTTGTGAATTTCAGTGTGGACTCGCGATCCCTGCCTTCACACAACAAAACGAAAAGATGGAAAATGGAGCTAACTGGTCCCACAAAGCTGCGGTTTATCAGCTTGCACAACCCAATTAGTAAAGCTAATTTAAATTCTTGTACTTTGGATCTTTAAGTAAATTAAGCCTATAATTACCACATCATCAGGTTACACTTGGCACTGAAATGTATCATTAAGATAGCTATAACTATAGCCACCAATAGGTAATGAGGTAATAAAACACCTGCTCTGCAAATACAGGGCAAATGTCTCACATGGTGGAGGCACAGCTTTGGGAAGCCATATTAGCAAGCCTGTGGAAGCTTGCTAAGATAGGCCATTCTCTCTGCAGAGAATATGTCTCTGAGATAATAAATCATTAAGCAAAGAAAAGGCGCTCTGACAGCAACGTGAAGAGACGTCAACAAAAGTGTAAATCCTTGCAAATTTCACTGATTGTTATTATTTTTGCAGACTACACAGTGTTCCGTAAAATGTCAAAGGCACATTTAAAAATGTTTTAATGAATTAGAGTGAGGGATCCTCCTTTTGATATTTAATAATATTAATGGAGAATTAACTGCAACAATGGTTTTTCAGAAACGTGATGAATTAGTGGTAGGGATTGGAGCCTACACACACCTACATCCATGCCTGATAACAGTTGTGCTGGAACTGTTGAAGAACCTTTACAATGCGACACAGTCGGGGAAATTGCACTTCTTCTTTGTTGTATTTCTCATTGATGGATCTAATGGTAGAGCAGGCACAAGTATTGATATGCAAACTGATGTTAAAGGTTGTTCCTGCATCCATTTATAGTTAACTCGGGGTGTGGAAATGAGGCTTGTGCATGTGCACCATGTTCCTTGATGATTGAGGTTTTTTCAAAGCAGAAACAGACGTACCGTGTAGCTTTATAAATCTAACGAAAACAATGTGTACGCATATTTATGTCTTTGTGCATACACACGGTTTGATGTGTGAATCTACACACAGAGATTTCTGCATCTGGCACCAGACGTGCAAATAGGGTTTTTACACAAGCAGTGTTGATATTTATATATAAATAAAAACATTCTTTGAAAGAAGAATTTAGCTGTGATTATTAATGAATACAGTATCTGAATATTGCAACGGCAAATGAATAGGGGACAAGTTAGAAAGCCCATCTCCACTCTCAGAGCTGCTAGACCTGGGAAATAAGCTCTCAAAGCATTATTATTTGCTCATACCTCAGAGCAGGAGAGTAAATGTTATAAAGAGCAAAGACCCTTCAAGCATCTTCAAATATTCATATGAGCGTCATGTTCATCACCTTGTGAAGCAGATTGCAGTAAGTGCCCCTATGCATATCCATGCATGCGTGCAAAAAGGACCAAGGACCACTCTCCGTTAGGCTTTCTGTCTTTCACACTAGAAGTCGGCACGAGGTCCACAGGTCAGATATAATATCACATGGTATCACAAATGTTCCCACAGTGGAGAAGGAAGAAATGTTTCTGCTTTCATCTATATTCACTGTTAGATTAAGATGCGAAAGGAACAAACATTGTTGATAGGAAACAAGGCCTCCAGCTGGTATTATATTTATGAAACCCTAATTCTATCCCTTTCCTCTCTAAAACATATTCTAAATATGGGACGAGCCAATTGTCAAACATAAGCTTTCAATCCACTGAACAAACCTTTCACTAACCTTAGCTGGATTTTTGAAAGTCATAGTTTAAAGTTCTCACCCTTTTCTTTAATGATACTCCCTGGAAATGGTTACAGTAGACTAAAATATTTGCAATGGAAAATGAAATAAAATGATGTAAAAAATACTATAAATCTTCTGAAAGATAGAAGTGAAACAACCTGCATTTCAAAGAGAAGATTCTTCAATAGCCGTGCCGTTGAACATGAGCCTTGTTTTCTTTTCTCTCTGCCGAGTGCTGCGCTAGTGGGTTTTGATAAAAGAAGTCGACATAATAGATGCTCTGCGAGATTTACTCGCAATGATAAAACTGTACTGTCACAGCAATTAAGTGTGGTATTTCCTGTTTATCTGCCAAGATTTTTAAATGATTAGAACACTTGTCACAACAACAAAGCTAAAAGTGCTGTGAAGGCAAGCCAAGCAAATCCAGTGACCGTTCATGGAGGACAGCATCCAAATCCGAAAGACTGTAACAACAAGCTTATTACCTTTGCCAAAGAGGTCATGTGTTTTGCTTTGGTCTATTGGTTTGTTTGTCTGTTTGTGAGAAAGTTGACAGAACAATCTAATTTCAAGCCCAATATCACAAATTACATATTTGTCTCAGTGTGCTTTACAGACTGTACAGGATACGACACCCTCTGTCCTTAGACCCTCGCATCAGCACAAGGAAAAACTTCCTAAAAGAAACCCCATAATTAAAGGGGGAAGAAATGGAAGAAACCTCAGGGAGAGCAACTGAGGAGGGATCCCTCTCCCAGGACGGACAGACGTGCAATAGATGTTGTGTGTACAGGATAAATAACATAGTACATATACAACATTTGACAGAAATTATGTTGTGATCAAAGAATAGAAAGTATTGATGAATCCAGGATAATGTCAAAAAAGGCTTCCCGGTGTCCAGCAGGACCAGGGAGGCAGGCGATCCATATGTGAACTTTATCAGTGGCAACCTGCCACATGAGAGACACAGAAACTCCGGTGATACCCCGGATGATGAGTTAGTAACATACATTTACATAAATGCATACAGATAGAGAGGAAGAAGAAGAGAGAGGGAGGGGAGGAGAGAGGAAGAGAAGGAGGAGAGCAGGGAGGTGTCCAAGGAAGAACCCTTTACATGTTGGAGCAAGTGTAATGTTGTTTATATAACTTCTAAGCAACTGGGCTGTTGGGTGAGCTTTGACAGAATGTGTGCCCATTTCTGCATCCACACAAATAAATAAAAAAAGACGGGGTATACCTTTTTGTGATTTATTACATTTTATGGATTACATTTCTTTATTGATGACTTTGTCAGCCAATAAATCACAGCTGCCAGGATATCAAAATACAATTACCATCAGCAGGGCCGAACTGGCCATCTGGAAAAGCAGGAATTTTTCCCTGTTGGCCAGTTGACCTTGCGGGCAAACAGTTAGTCCACATCAATATGATAATATATTTAAGTTCCAGTTGTTTGATCTCGATTGAGATTACTCATCCTGATTAGACCGTCCAGTTGGCTTCTCCCTAGTGTGTTGTAAGAGTTCATGAGTTTCTTTTTCCACTCATCAACTTTATTTTTATACATTTTTGCCTTTCTTACTGGGAACTGTGTTGACCTAACAGTGTGCTGCAGGGTGCCTGCTCGAAATAGCAGAATTGTAATGGTAACACACCTTCTCTTTCTGACACTGATGTAATCGAATACAGATAACGCATCGTGCAAGGTAAGCAAGCAATGTTAGAAAGTTGTGTTTGAAGTCTGTCTTCATAAAAAAAAAAGCTATTTTCTTTGGATTTACTGATGAAAAGTATGATATGAATATGTTGAAAAATGCATCCAATGCATGCAGGGGACTTCGGTGACCTTGCCTACAGGGAACATCAACAACAACAAGCTGAGTGGAAGAGAAGGAAAAACTCCATCCATGTTTAATGTGTGACAGTCATGATGGTCGAGGAGTTAATGGTGTTGTGATGAACAGTTTTAATTGTTCCCAATTTCCAGACTTACAGTACATTGTGCCCCAGACCAAAAAACGAAACATTTCTTAACAATGATACAGATATTGCTCCTCTCATTCTCTTTAACCCTTTCAAAGCAACCGGTAATTTAATAGTTTAATGAGCCGAGCTCCTTCTGGAAGAAACATGTCTGGGAGGCAAAAATGTACTGAAAATCACATGAATATACAATATTTCAAATATGGTTTCTACGGAGGATGATGTTGAATTTACATTTAAGGTGAGAGTCGTGTCTGCATGCATAAAGTTATTTTAGAAAACCATTAAGGCTACATCTAACTATGCTAATAAGTATCAGCTGACACAACATGATTCATTTTGATTATGCAGAGGACATGTGGTTTGGAGAATTTGTTTAAAGCATGAAGGTTAATCATATATGTGTGAGAAAGATTACAATTCATAACAAAGGTACCTGCTGTGCGAGCAGTGCGCAAAATGAAAAGCATCGAACAAACTGGAGACTAATGGCTGCTGATGGCTACAGATATTTATCTGAAAAATGACTTGTTATGAATCTGTCAGTTTTACTTTTTACTTCCAGCTCTGTTCAATTACAAATAAAATGAATCAAACTAAAGTGAACCGTTATGAGACAATAGCAATCAGGTTAAAACTCAGATCCCTGTCTGGTCTACTAACATATGGTTACATACCCCATGCTTTTAACACACATGTACTGGAGATTAAAACTAATGGATAATACGAATGACTTATTACAAAACTAAGTGAAACATTAGATATGTTTTGACAGACCATATTCCATAATCTCAAGTAGAAATAATGTATGTATGTAATATAATGGATGAGGTATTGTCAAGGGTAAAGGCTGGTCAATACAGCAATTTATTTGAGAAAGTGATAAACACTATGATTAATTCCACCTAACAACTTTGTGTAGTCTAAAGTGGGGCACACTGGCTAAGCCTCAAGGTTTGGGCATAAATCATTGCTTCCTTTAATTTGTAATGTAAAGAGGAGACAGGTGCTCAGTGCAGCACAGAACATAGCCAACACAGCACTGGTCAGGAGCAGAGAAAAGGCAGCAGCTGCACAGCGTCACATGCAGACTGCACACTGTACTGATAACAGTACACAGATGATATATACATGATATATATATAGGTATATGATCACACCATCATAATCCATCATTACATACCCAAATCTTGGTAATGGAAACCAAGTACATTTACTCAAATTGTGAGATATTGTACTTTACTTGTCACAGCCGGTGAATACAGCCAACAGAGGAAGGACACAAAACCAGACAAGAGCAGGCAGAAAGCCTCAGTTCAGTGAATGGGGAAGTTACAAAAGATTACAGAGTCAAAGGGATGTTGGAAAGGAAATTCTAAAATGGCCAGAAAATCCAAAAGATGAGGCAAAGGTTTAGAAACAGCAGGTGACAAGTTTCAGATTTCAGATTTCAGATGCTAGAAAGCAAACGCATAATGCATATGGCAGTGTTGCCAAATGGCACTGACTGAAAAAAAAAGAGGGAGAGGTATAAAGTACTACAGGGCTGATAAGGGACTTAGGTGCAAGTGGGGAGATGGGTGAGGAAACTCAGGTGAGGGAATGAGATGATTGCAGATGGGATTGAAGGGATCTGGGAGGAAATGAGAAAAGTGATGGCATCTGGTGCAAAGTATAACGCTGAAGGGGCTGGGGGACAAAGGGAACAATGAGCAGGAATGTACAGAATAGTAGAATGTACTAAGGCAGACATTGGGACATTTCTTCCACATTTTTTATGACGGCTTTAATTACTTTTTCAATTATAATTTTTCATACCTTATGTCATTTTGATTTATTTTTTAATAAACTGAAGGATTAAGTGTTCCTTTATGAGTTCAGACAATTATCCAGCATCTTAAAATCAACAAAATAAACCTTGGATTAAATAAAAAAACTGCATCATCAAAAAGATGAAAACGTCTTTTTTTCTGAACTCATTATAAGCATTCTAGAAACATACGATGAATTTATAGAATATGATGCATTGCTGTTGATTAAACTACCCAACAGTATCAAAAATAGTTATAATTAGCACAACCCATTGACATTTACAGCAGTAAAATGCAACATGTACATTATTGCACCGGTAATAGTAAATCCAAAAACATCATAAATAATAGTAAAACAATAACAGGGAACATTTCTCTGCATGAGTACTTTTACATTGATACTTTAAAGGTTCGATATTTAGAGCATTAAGATAACAGCAAACAACCATTTGCTATGTAAAGATGTAGAGGAGTAATGGAGTCCTGAGCAGAGAATGAAGTCACGCACCCTCTGTGTGTGTTGTAATCCGAGCTGCTCTGTTCTTTGTTACGGTAGCGCTAACTGAGGAGCACTATTTTTTTTTCTTGAAAGTGGGTGAAACCAATAACGAGGAAACCAAAACACAATAACCAAGTCACCTTTAGACCCTCAAGCCATTGATCTACTATATAATGCACTTCTGCAAGGGCAGTTTTGAATTCTGTAGAGCAACATCAATTAATTCAGAGTGAAACCTCATCTTGGCCTTATCTTTTATTCAATAAAAAGAGACACCACTCATGGACACGGGGCGGCTGTGGGTGCCTGAGAGACGACACAAAGCCAATGAGGAAAAGTGCCATTTTGTGGATGGGAAGATGCGCAAGATTACACATTTTGGGGTTTTCACATTGAACAGGTGCTCTTTTATTAAATTATATTTATCTTGTTTATGTGCACGTTTCTGTGTTTACTGCGTTACTTTGCGCGTTCACATTCTCACCTCTGCTCCGCCCCGACACACACACACGTGCGCACACACCTACAGTCAGTCAGACACAGAGCGGAGAAAAGGAGAGGAGAGAACAAAAAAAAGCAGGGCTGCTATCGTGGCTCTCTCTCTTGTTCCGTGCAAAAGTGACCAAAAGCCACTTGACTCCGTTCACATGATGCTAGCGGTCCCTATACTTTCCTTCTCCGTTCCTCTGAGCCCACGGGAAATCTGGCAGAAAACGAGCCATGACTTGACTTGTAGTGTCGGTGTCTTCTTTCATCACAGAAATACATTTGTTGCACGTTTTTTACTTGTTGCGGCTGGCAAAGTAAATCAATATTTGTCAGTCCATTCGCTCTGGAAGTGACGATGTTCAGAATCAACTCTAGGTTTCTTTGGCTTGGAGAGCTTTGTTAGCTTGCCGAGCTAAAGGGAGTGACTTTCTCTGTGGTCCGCCAACCCAGTGTGCAGCGTGAGCTTGACTGAGCCGATGGCAGGTGCGGACAGATTGCATTCTTTACCGGACGCCGCAGCAGCTCAGAGTGGAATGGAAACACCTTTTTTCGCCGCATTTGGTGTGAATCAGGCTTTAATTTTATTTATGCTATATATCTTGGAGGCCAGAAAAAGGTTCAGAAGGCGGGCCGCTAGTTGAATAGGCCTGCAATAGAAGATCAGAGCACATGAAGTGATTATACGAATCAGAGCGGGAAGGCGGGAACAAACTTGGCTCGGTCTCTTTGTTGAACTTGAGCAAACTTCTAATACCCTAAATATATATATATATATATATATATATATATATAAATATATATACTCTCATACCCTGAGAAGAGTGAAGGTAATGAAGAGAGTACTGACGCCTTCAGTTCACATTCTCAATATCTAACACAACACATATAATTAGTTCATAGGTTCGCGAACTTGTGCAAACAGTTGACAATATACACTTCCAGCAGGTACGAAGAGAATTATGCCAGCAGGCTGAGACTCACTTCTTTGTTTAAGTGCACTCTGGCACCAGTACTTGCTAACGACTGCAGAATCGATTGATAGAAGAGAGAAACTGCATTGAAATTGATATCAGCAGAGTGATTTTGCAAAGTCAGTCCCCGAATAAATCAGATGGTGATCAAGTGCATGAATAAGCAAAATGTATTCCCTCTGCTTTCCTCAATTATCAATTTAAATATTATGAAGATTCGTATGAGAAATGTGTCGTATACATAAATATCTGTGGCTTTATTGTATTATTGCTATATTTTCAACCTGTGCATTGCAGACTAATCGTAAAAGCTGAGACCAAATATTATGTTTCAGCGGATATTGCAATAAAATATTCCACCAAAACAAAGATTGGAAGGAATTTAGAGGATGTATAGTGAGCTGCCGTGACTTGAAAGACCATATTAGCATTATGTGGGTATGCTAATGAGGAAAGGAAAGGAACCTGGGCTCACCATGCATACCAAGCTTAGAGCTATACACCCTCGACATGGCGGAGAAAGGCAGAAGTGTGTTTATGAATAAAACATATAATCATAACAAGAGTAAAACCTTGCTCCTTAAAACCCAAGTTTACAGAGACAGAGTTATGCCTTCTGTTTTTGAGGATCTAAAAAATGTTACATCTTTGTTTTGACTCGGATGGTTTTACTACTGTCATAATAAAGGAAAAGCCCCACTGGCCAACTGCCATTCAAACCATTAAACTTGTTTTCCCTCCCTTCTTTACGGACATGAGACTTATGTACATGATTTCAACACTTCATGTTGTGATTACTGTAACTCTCTTTCGCAGCTCGTACAAAACGCAACAGAAACACCTTTAACCTTTCGATGTAGACTAGACATGAATAAGCCTTTTATTTTGAAATAGCGTTTGCTTTTATTAACTTTCTTTTCAAGAACTGCTACTTAATGCAATACTATTTTATTACTTGAGGGAAGTAGTCCTACTGAGGTAATAAAAATACCGAGCTTGATCCATTTCTTGATGAGCTAAAGCACTTCACACCAGAGGGAGTGTGAATCACTCCACTGCTTAGGAAGGGGGAGAGGGAAGGAGGGGAGTAAGAAAAAAAGACAAAGAGGGTTTTAAAGGAGGAGAAGAGGAGAAGCTGAGTTAGTATTTTGGATTTAAAATTTGGCAGGAAGTCATAAAATGTAATTTAGTCTATAAATGCGATGGCACTGACACATTTTTCAAAGTTTGTGTCTGAAAAACTTGGAACAAGAATAAAGACAAATGTCTTCAACTTCACAGAGTCGAGTGGGTGAATACGAGTTAGTGATGTGTCATGTGACTTGTTCAGTCACCTACACAGTTTGGCATAGCGAGGTTAATGAGAGAAATTGTGATTTTCTTTTAATTGCTATGTTTAAATGTAGGCAAAACAAGACGGCAAGAATAAACTTTTTAAAATGCTTGCAACGTGTGTTTTCAACAGATGTACAAAAACTCTGCAGAAACAATATGCAGGAGGCAGATGGAGCTTTTCACGCACGACACCCCTAAAACTAATGGCTTCATCACGGCCAAACTGCTAACAGTGACAGATAGGATCCTGTCAGAGAGGAGAGAGTATTTTGTTCACAGCTCCTAAACACAGTGCTCATCCCTGAATCAATACTATTGAAAACAAGGGTTATTTATGGCCGTTCCTTAAAATAAAGTCTTGCAGATTTCTGATATTTCAACGTTACAACTTTTACAGCATTGTAATGGTCATGTAACCTTAGCAGGGGTACATTTATTTCACTTTTTTTTTTGGTTCCTCAAGGAAGCAGAAGAGTCAAGCAGCGTGATCGAAAGCCCCGACCCTGCTGTGTTAAGCAGAGGCGTTGAGTAATGTTGGAAGTAGCTGTCAAAAAGGCCTCCGAGAATTTGCTGGCAGAGCTCACGGAGACGTTCCTTTAAATGCTCGTCTACATTGAATTAAATGAAAAGATGCAATAAGATGAATACAATCAAACACAGGTCCCTTTGGCAACGGGGTGGTAGACAAGGCTGTCACAAATATCATGGACATTTATCATAATCAAGAGCAGCAGTTCAAGACCAGAGAGGTTTCGAGCGTCTCTGAGGGATCACAGAGGAAAAGCATCTCGCAATCAGAGAAGTCTGTGAAACAAATACGTTAGAAGGCAGCGGGAGAGGATCTAAGATCGTTTTGTGGATTTCCAATGTTCCACCACCATATAAATGACATAAAGTTTCATATTGTTCAAGCTAAATATAGCAAATGCTTGGAAACCAGTGGAGCCCAGCAGGTATCACGGACAAATTATTGATTATGTCTTTAGCATCCAAAACCTGAATTATGTCCACAAATCTAAGTCATGTATCAAACTTTATTAAACCCAAATGGCCCAATTGTTGTCCATGACCTGATAACCTGACCTGATTTACTGTTTAATTATCAGCGTGCATGATGCCAAAGCAGTCCAGAAAATGGTAATGAAAGAGGGCTGAAATAATGTCCAAAGTAAAGTAAATTATAGGCAAAAGAGAAGGACAAATAGAAATGAAGTGCACTTAGCTGCACTCATGCTCTTAGTGCTTCTTCCTAACTGACACAAGAAACAACAGCCTGTAAGTTCAGCCCCCACTAATAATACATCTTGAATGTATTCATTTGACACAATTCATTTTGCAATTTGAGGATCAGAATTATTCATTTAAAGGTAGTATAAATAAGTTTTTTCACACAGGTTATCAAATATTTAAACCGCTACGTGCTGGGCTTTGTAAACTTGCTTGGCGAGAACAAGACAAATTCTCTCAAACTCTGTATGAAAAAAAACCTTATCTGAGTCCAGACTCTAGTCATTTGGTCCATCTCTGTCAAAAGTATCAGCAAATGTGGAGATTTTGGAGCTGGCTGATGTTTCTGTCAAGTTGGGAATGAGCATAGGAGCTGAATGAGTGCTGGTGTAGTTACATAAGCTCATTACAGCGGTGTACATGCACATACACACACACACAGACACACACACACACACACACACACACACACACTACGTTACATTTAGCTGCCTGCAGTCTATCATTAACCTTGACTGTATTTCCACTGTGACCCCACGCCTCTCTCTCAGGCTGGATCAGGATAGGTTAATTATCAATACACAGGGCTGTGCACAGTATGGTATTTAAAAGCTTCACTCCTTTTTTTTTATTGTGTGTTTTTATTTTATTGTTCTTGAATCTAGGTTAATTATGTTGTTTCCCATCATTTGTGCCGAGCACAACCTCATTAAGAGCTTTACGTCTCTTAAAGAAACCACTCTGCTGCAGCCTCTCACTGGATTTAACAAGTTCAACAGGAAACCGATTAGACCTTCAAACACCAGGATCGTCTCACTTTCTAACAGGAAGCCCACAGGATACACGTCTCTACATGTTCAAGTGATTAAAAATTTTGGAAGCTTTTTTTTTACGGTTTTGCTGAATTACTGTTGTGTACATCTTCACTAGAAGTTGTACAAAATAAAGCTTATAAAGAACATTTAGAACATACAGACCTGTTGGTATTTGACTATAGTTGGAGCTTCCTTTTATTTAGAAGGAGATTTATGCATCTATCCCTAGCTGCAAAGATTAATTGAATGAATTGATTAGTTAGTAACTATTATATTTCTATTATTTTAAGGAAAGATTCTCTGATTGCAGCTTCTTAAATGTGAATATTTTCTGGTTTATTTATTCCTCCATGACAGTAAAGTTAATATTATTGAGTTGTGGACAAAACAAGCAATTTGAGGACGTTATCGTGGGCTTTGGGAAACACCGATCAACCTTTTTCTCCATTTTCTGACATTTTATAGACGAAACAACTAATCGATTAATCGAGATTAATAATCGGCAATGAAAATAATGGTTAGTTGCAGGCCTACCCTCTAGTTCTGTGTTGAAGCCGGGTAAGAAACTGCAGCAAGGTAATAAATCTCTTCTTTAAATACCAAGTGGTACTTCATTGCAAAATTACAAACCCATAAATAAGACACGTTTCAATCCTTGTTCTGTCTGAGAAACTGTCAGGTTGTAACCTTTCCCTGTCTTTTCTTCAACTTCTACTTCAGCAACTGTATTTTAATGTCTCTTGACTTGAATGGAGCAGTGACTCACAGGACATAACACATGACCGCTGTAAAAGGCTCCAGCTCACAAGAGTTAATGAGGGTTAAGTATTGAAACTCAGATGGTATATAATATTGAATTAGATAAGATCTCAAAGTTTTTTGACAGGACAAAAGTGACTGAGAGAACTTTTGTAAAATTGCAACTGAGTCTGAATCAATCCTGAAGTTTCTTCATGGTGCAATCCTGCCATTGAGAAGGTGGGATTTCAAAATAAGAGCACAAGATGAGCTTGTGCAATGAAAAAGAAATATCCTTACATCGCCCACGACCGTGGTCAAAGCATGTGTAAATATTTACATTGCACACATATTGTATGTACCTACAGATGGACACCTTGTATGTTTCTCTATATATTATAATACAAACAGTAGAAGGTTCACTTGTTTCTACTTATCATCAGTAAACTAACAGCGAATGATTTCAATCATTTTAAATGGATCCAAAAAGGTGTGTGTGTGTGTGAGTGTATGTGTGTGTGTGTGTGTGTGTGTGTGTGTGTGTGTGTGTGTGTGTGTGTGTGTGTGTGTGTGTGTGTGTGTGTGTGTGTAAACAGAAGCACTGGCAGCTACAGAGCAGTCAACCAAGGGACACTGCAGTTTTGCTTCTGTATTTTTTCTCCTGATTTTATCGAACCACACCTCAGACTGCCGTAAGAAAAAGTGAAAGACTAGTCTTGAGGTGCGTTTCCCAATTCCGATAAATTGATCCTTACCTAATGTATACAGAGCAATTGCACAGATGTGTAAAAATTAGATTGAACAGACTAAGATGCTCAAATGTTGCTTCCCCAGGGATATGCAAAGCAATGCTTTCTGTCATTCAGACATGGGGTTTTGACAAGTCTTTCAATAGTCGGACTGATTTAGATGTACTTTGTTTTGCCTTCAGGTGAAAAGCTGATGAAACAAGCTGCTACCAAGTGAGGTGAAAAGAGATTATTGATCATTCAAGGCTCTAAAGATGTTAAATGAAAAGGTGGGGACCTCATAGCTGTGGTGTAAATCCAATTCAGACACAAATTACCAATTGAAAGATGTTGAGACTGATTAGGAAAAGATAAATTGTTTAGGGCATTTTACATCAAGTGCATCCTGTTTGATTTAATGTGAAAACAATGTGTATTTTCCCCTCATCATAGTGGGTTTTAGCTCTTTAAATGTTGCTGTGCATTTGAGTCTGCATGTGTTTGTGCCCACATTTAAGTTAACAAATGAGGCGGGTTGGACAGCGGAGCAAGAGGACGTGTCAACTGTCAAGTGGCTGTCAGGTTATGTAAATGCGGGCCGAAGTCAGGAACACAGCGAGGACACCGGGCTCAGGGAGCTGGAACAAAATATGCGTCACCGTTCAAAATCAATCTCCATCGATTCTCTGCAGCGACATGATCTTCCAATAGCCACTCAGTGTCAAAGGTACAGCACCACTCACATCCACAAGCCCCCTCACAAATAAACACAACTCAGTGAGCGCAGATGAAAAATAATACATACATGTTTATTTTACAAGAAGGGCACATTTTTTTTTGTACAAACTGTAAACTAAATACTGTAATTATTCGGAGGGTTATAATCTTTGACATCACGTTCATGAATGAACACCAGAAACATGTAAATAAATAAATATATAAATAGTCAGTGACTGCTGCATTTTACCGTAAATTATAATCCCACACTGGAGAAAACATACAGCATGTAAATTTGCTACACACATTAAGGATTTTTTAAGATAAAAAGCACTTGTGTTCATCACAACTACATTTTGAACATCATTGTACAATACTCTATCCCTGCACGCCCCAACCCTATAATACTGCAATTAAATGTTGTACATGAAGCTTTGTCGAGGTAGGGACTCCGTCATTATCCTAGACAGTTTGAGTAAGCTGAAATATCATCACCACATTCCCAGGGCCTGGGAGTGTTGTCGGCCCTACATCTGCTGCGTCCCTTGGCCCGCCTTTGGAGGGAGATGGAGGGATTCTGCACCGTCAGATTTGCTTAAATTGTCATACATCATGTAACTACACTGATTGAGAGACCGTGTACTGTCACCATAGCTCCCCAAAGCAACATCTAGGGCAGCCTGGAGGAAATGCTTTGGATCAAACAAAACATTTCGCTTATGGGACTGTTGCCTGACATGGCCCTTCTCCAAAATCAAAGCAGTGGCATCAGGAGAGATGACTCACCGAGTTGACAAGGTGAGGGCTCAGGGGGGGGGTAACATGGAGCCAAAATACAGCAGAGTTCATTTCAACCCACAGCTGGAGGTATGTTTCTATAAATGTGTACATACAGCAGATACGAAAAACATCTGGTAAACCTGTAAATGCCAATGATGTCACAACAAATGGCAGATTAATCTCTATATCATTAAGAATACCCAAATGTCAGCTTATAAAACACTGGTTAAATCACAGCATAAGCTACAGTACAGCCACATTCAGCCAAAAATAGGAATTTTGGCAACAGCAATAATATAATATAATAATTATAATAATAATAAAACAGCTAGGTGGAGCTTTGATTCAGTGCTTTGACTCAAACTACAGAAGGGAAACAGTAGGCCCTGTCCGTTTAATAATAAATTCAATCTGTGTTAACATCGGGAACGCTTATCAAGTCGACAGAGGCAGCCAAGAGAAAAGAAAAAGAGATGGAGGAAAAGGAGGGTAGATGGTGGGGGTGGAGGTGGAGGGGGGGGGGGGGGACCAAATGTTCTCCAAGGCAGTTCCCCTCTATGTCAAATCCTTACAGATTATGTGCAGTTCATTTTTTTAATCGCATGTTTGAGCTGGCTTGTGTTTGGAAATAATTAGGGAGTAAATTAAGAGGAACTGATGAAGAGAGAAGAGGGAAGGTCACTGAGCTGATATGGTTGAGAATAATACAAAAAAAAGGCATAGGAGCAAAAGGGGAACATTGTAGTATATTGAAATAGAATTGAAATCACTCTGGAAATTCAATTAATTCATAATAAAAAAATCGCTAATCCAAATTCCAGTTCATAAATGTTTTAAAGTGATGGAGCAGCAGCTAGCAGAGAGGACAATGAGTTGCTTTTTGTGTCACAAGCCAAGTCACATATTGAACTAAAAGCCCCCCCATCTAGATAGCATTGGATTTTCCAGAACAGGAAAATCAAATGCTTCGTTCAAGACCAATTGCTTTCTATTGGATCAGCTCTTCCTTTCTCTGATGTGCAACAGATTCACGCCTTCATGGATACGCACAGCATACAGTGTCCGAAATCATGCCGTGGATCATTCTTTCCCCTGCAACACTAAACACTACAGAAAACTAGCTGTACAGGCTTCGACTAGAGAGCTAATAATATCGAATAACTATGTGTGCCACGCATAAACTTTGCATTTATTCAAACTCTGAAAATGAATGTCATTCCATCTATAAAAACAGAACAATGAACTACACATATTTTTGACACTTAAATGACGGTAGAGAAAACAGGCCATTGGGCTTTTCCCCCCAAATGTCTACATTCATATTCGTTTGTTCCCTGTCCTTATGTTTGTTACTTTACAATGTTCCTCTTACAAATGAAAAATTGAATTCATAAGCAACAACATTGCCCAATCAAATAAACCCAGGGGCTTTGCTGCTATAGCATAACTTGGTCTGGATTGACCAGAAGCTTATTGTGGCTAATGATAACACATATTTTCCAACTCTAGATTGATTTAGCTTCATAACGGTCACTACTGTCACAGATGACTCTACTCGAACTGCTCCTGTGTTTCCTCACATACAATACTTGTCAACTGTCGCCACACTGACCAATGTTAGGCAGATGTTACATAGTCTCACTTTAAACTCAAACTCAACCTTGAATGTAAAACTGTATGTAAAAATATATTAAAATACTTTATTCTGACTAACTAACTTCAAAACTTAAATTATAATTGTATAAAATTACACAGTGCAAAAACAAATGACTGGGAATGAAAATATGTTTCATATCTTGCAGGTAAACCTCATGGTGGTGGCGTGGCCTGGACTCCACCCCTGCAAACAGAGCGACTGTCACACTGCATGCTCCACATCGCCACTACAGCACAGCATGGCTCCCAACATGAGCAATTTAGAAAATCAGATATCTGCAAGTTTGCAAAAGGTCACTAAGTGTCAATTGCATTACAGCTGAGTGAACTCTGCTACTGCTGCTGCTGCTGCTGCCTCCTCTGTCCGAGTGCGGGAGTTTTAGTTTACAGATACTTTCTTTTTGAAACTATGGACTGATGACATTTGCCAAAATATTGAATGATTGGTCATTAAATGGAGGGCTGCAAGAGGAGACGGTTAAGAGGAGGCAGACAGAAACACATAAAAGTAAGGCATTGTGCAGGTGTAAAGGACCATGCTGGCTGAGGGAGGACGGAAGAGAGAAGAGGGTGACAAAGCTGAAGAAATAAAAGCAGTTCTAAGGGAGGAAGGGACTTTGCTGACTGAGGAAATAGGAGCAGAAAAATGGAAAGGAAAGGAGACTGTAGGGCTCTAGAGAGGGCTCGCTGAAGAGCAGCAGAGAGGGGAGAGAAGCTAATGAAAACAGGGAGCAAGATGAACTGGGGGAAAGTTCAGGTGAGCGAGTCTGATCTGTCCCAGGTGGGTAAGACTGAGAATGGACCAGAATAGGAAGGAAGGAAAGTAGACCACAGGAGTGACTTTTGTCAACTCTAGACACTGCAAGATAACATGGGTTGGGAGGTGTAAAAATTAAATATTTATAAATATATGACAACTTGGCTTACGGTATTGAACTCCATTATCTGCCCCCTGCCTGTTTGAGATTGAATCAGAATATTGTTCCTTTGGTGTCTGAAGCAGTTTTAACTCAAAGAAATTACCACTGCAATACAGATGTTTTGATTTTGCAATAAAATAGTCATTAGAAAATGTACTGAAGAGAAATAACTGCAATAAACAACTAATTATACTGAATCAAAACCAATATCCAATTTGACTGATTTCTCTCTTCCATGAAACACATACAAAGCACCTACCTACAAGACATTTTGCTAACAGTTACTACATCTTCCTCCACTGTATATACTGTGTTTAAGTCCTTCCATGATTGTGTCACTACTGTACAGTATACACATGCAGATGTATACATCTTTGTAAATGTAAAAAAAAGAAAAATGTATACATGTGCACATAGCTAGTGTTCTGCTTTAATGTTCACATTATCAACATTTATCATCAAATGCGTCAATTTCATCAATAAATGCTGAGAGTATTTTGCAGATAGTTATATCCAGGATAAAGTGCCTTTACTTTAAAACATTCTGTAGGTTTTCCATGTAGGTTTTTGTTGACAGTCTTAAGGTCCTGTAAATCCCACTCACTGTTTCCCTGCCATGCATGTTCTTAAAGAGATCTGTCTCTTTTCTTTCTGTTGCTGTCTTCCTGCTCCTTTTCTCTCCTTTGTGCATACATACATGCCTCGGTGTACTCCGATCCATCTTTGCCTTTTCTCAACATGACACGGTTTTATGCTGTCCGTTCTGTGTGATGGGATTGATCTTTTCCAGGGTGACCTCAGTATCGCTGTCTAAATTCCCAGAGATGGCTGGAGAGAGCTTCTCCAGGGCGTTGTTTACCATGCCCACCTCGATCTCCCCTCCACATCCATCCTTCTTCTGTAACTCTTCCTCCTGACACAGGATGCTGTGGGGGATCACATAGTTGGCCGAATGGTTGCCCTCCTTTGGGATGTGACTCTTGGGCTGATACTGACAGTTGGGGTTCGTGGAAGGTGCGCCCATGTTGTTGTTAATACTGACGATCTCGATGGCGTTGCTCCCCGGGCAGAGCCGGTGGCAGCCCAGGAGGATGGAGAAGGCCTTGCGGAAGTCGGCGTTGAAGGCATAGATGATGGGGTTGAGCGAGGAGTTCGCCCAGCCAAACCACACAAACACATCGAAGGTGGTGGAGCTGATGCAGGGGAAGTCCGTGGCACCGTCCGGCAAGTTCGGCTCACAGAACGGAACCATGCAGTTAAGGATAAAGAAGGGCAACCAGCAGCACACAAACACTCCCATGATGACTGAAAGCGTCTTTAAGACTTTGGTTTCTCGTTTGAACGACATTTTGAATGAGCTCTCACACTCTATGCTCGAACTATTCCCCATGCTGCTGTGACGGTTTTTGGCACTCTCTGCTGCCCGCTCCAGTGCAGATATTCTCCGTATCTGTTTCTGGGCGATGCGGTAGATCCGGGTGTAGGTGACTATCATAATAGCCACGGGGATGTAGAAGCTGATAAGGGAGGAGGAGATGGCGTAGGTCCTGTTAAGGCTGGAGTCGCAGTTGTCAGGGGGCAGATCGCCTGGGTATGTTCCATTTAGCTCTGCATAGCTGGTGGTCTGAGCTTTGTGCCAGTTAAGCTGAACAGGAATGAAGGAGATCAGGACTGACAGGGTCCACGCCACACTGATCATCAGACATGCCACTTTAGGGGTCATCTTGCGTTCATAGCGGAAAGGGCTCGAGATGGCCCAGTAACGGTCTACACTAATCACACATAGGTTCAAGATGGAGGCAGTGGAGCACATGATGTCAAACGCCACCCAAACGTTGCAGAACGCGCCAAATGGCCAAAACCCCACGATCTCGGTCGCCGCCTTCCAGGGCATTACCAAGATAGCTACCAGAAGGTCAGAGATGGCCAGCGAGATAACAAAGAAGTTGGTGACCTTCGACCTCAGGTGTCGGAACTTGGTGACGGCAACGCACACAAGCGTGTTGCCTAGCAGCGTGGTGAAAATGAGGAGGGAGAGGAAGCATCCTGTTAGCACACGTTTGGACGAGTCTCTCTCTGGTAGCAGCTCCTTTCCATCTCGAACCGTTGAGAAATTCAGATCCATTGTTTATTTTACACTGCTAATAAAGTGAGATATGGGGTGGGTGAGGGGGGTGTCAACAGTCACCCCATCACATCCCCAGCCTGCAGCAACTGTGCCTCTCTGAGGAGGAGTTTTAGACGGACGGCGTAGCTGGTGGAGAGGTCAATTGTCTCGGCACCAGCTCTCCCACAGACTGGGTCATCCATAGGCTCCTTGTCACAACCACCATCCTTGCACGAGAACTGCTATAAATATTTCAAAAAGATCTCTTTGAAAATTTGCCTCCCAAAAATGCCTGGTTCATAAATTCCTGCAGCAGCAGCACAGGCAGCAGACATTCTAGTTTGAAGAGGAGGAATATTCCAGCTGTTGTTTGTAGTTATTTTTCCAATCAGCACTGTAGTCATGAAATAGTATAAAGCAGCAGTAAAAAATATTTAAAAAGTGAAGTCCTTGATCCTTTTTCTCCTCTCTCTCTGGATGCCTCAGCTGTCAAGCGAAAGTTTCACACCATATTGTTGCTGAGCTGTTGAGTAAACAGAGGCTTGGCCAATCATTAGCCTTATATACCGCCTCATCAATAACTTCTATTGATGGTTTTCGCGCTGCGTTTATCTGATTTGTTTAATGATTCTCTAGGCGTGTCCGTGTGATTATATTGGTGCCTGCATCGACGCTGATCCACCCCAGCTACTAGGTGTTGTGTTTTATTTTTGTATTTCTTTGAATGCAGCTCCCTGTTAGTACATTGCACAGTCTCCACGAAACATTTCCACCTGAGTGGTGAGCCATCAAATTAGGCTGAAATCAGCATTCACACGTCTCAACAGTCCAATTTGATATCGGGGAGATTTTTAAAGTCTAATTCTTTACATGTAGGAAAGCACCTCAGCTCTTTTTATGCTGACATGTCGCTGTAATCCAGATGCGAGGTCATTTTTTTCCCTTTTGGTTTAGTTCGCGTGCCAATTGTGTGGACACAGCAAAACGACCGCTCAGCTTTCAAAAACATTCAAGAGTTATTTTTGGCCACCCACCTAAAGTATCATTGGCAGTGCAATCCCTGGGTTGACGTCTTTGAAACAGAGTTTATTTTCTTATTTTATAAATATTTAAACAGCGTGGATGTGGACAGCTCAGGACACGCAGCACCGTCTTGGATCGGCTAAAAAAAAAAAATCAACTCCGCTAATTGAAGGGACTATTAAAAAAAAAAGATCAGTCCCGTAAAATCCACATCTTTCCGCCATACATCCAACTTGTATCTTGGTACCAAGTGAAGGAGAAGGAGCTCACCCTCTCTGCGCACTCCTCCATGGGAAGTCAGACACGCTCCCCTGTTGCGACGGTCCTCAGGTGTTTGTTTGTTTTTATCAGTCCTTATGCTTCTCTTTTTAGGGTCATCCCCTGCTGTGCAACATTCAGTTACAATGTGATGTGTCTGCGGTCTGACTGGCCGGCGGAGAGTGATGGGAATGACTCTGGTCTCTCCAAGACCCGTTTTCACGCGCGCTCCTCTCTCTCCGCTCAGATGCAGCCTGCTGCTGCTGTGCGCCACGGTCAGTTGCCACAACTGCTCCATCTATACAGGGAGGCTGTGGAGGATTGTGTAAATTCAAAACATATAGCACTTCTTTTGTTTGCTAAAGAGTTTAGCCACATAGTTGTTTATGATGACAAAAAACCTGCACGGTGTAAATTTATAACAAAGAACGTTTATTTTTGGATGATATAAACGTAGGGAAAACAGAACTCCTTTCCAAATCTGGTATGTCAGATTCTGATGACTTTCTCAATCACCAATTCAGGCTACATCATTAAATCACTGTTACATTTTGTACAGTAACACACAATATGGTTTTCCCTTTAGCTGCTTGCACTCTACACTCGCACACTGACAAAAACTGGAATAATATCACTGAAATTCACCAAAAAGAGAAGAGGAGCTAAACATGAAGGTGACTTGTTGTCCTGACATGAACTTGTAGCCAGCAGGCATGCACAGAGAGGCACAATGAGGCCATCTACTGGATGCAAGATTGCGGGAGATTATGTGAGAGTAGGAGCCGAGAGAGTGTGCATTAACGTCACCTCAATAAACATGACTGAACAACTCTGAATTAGATTAGAGTCCCATGAGCCACTGCAGCAGGAAGACCCATGAAGTAAGAGAGACAGTGAGTGTTGAGATGTGTGTGTGTGTGTGTGTGTGTGTGTGTGTGTGTGTGTGTGTGTGTGTGTGTGTGTGATAGCTAATGCTATCATGCCGTTAGCTGCCTGGCAGGCCTGGCCAGTTTGAATATTAACTATTTACCAAGAGGAAATTCTCAATGGACTCCGTCCCCTTGTGTGCGTGTGTGTGACTCGTTATGCATGTGCGTCTGACTTTAGATGTGTGCTTCTATGACTGAGCA